>NC_056573.1:25082762-25382762 GCF_018340385.1 Cyprinus carpio | reverse complement strand
GAAACCTAAGGGCAGACACTTCAGTTTTGGGTTTTAATCATGTGTGCATGCTTTGAATGTTCCCACTTTTGAGAAAGCACAAAAACCCCGAAGCACTTCTCAATGAACTTTAGAATCGGACATGCTGAGAGGGTCAATCTGTGTGACTTCCATCATGCTGACACACTGAGCAACTAACAGACACCCTACAGAGTCTCTGCACCAATCAGAGAGAAGGGTTTAAAAGGGGTCACTAAACAACAAACATCGTTCAGTGACACTGGATAAATATTAGCTGTTTTGCAGACGTTGTTGGTTAGCAAGAAGAAAATAAGCTGGATAGAAGACAGTTCAGCACAGTTTAGACAGGATGAAGCAAAACATTTAACTTCTGCTGTTTAAAAGAGAAAGGACTGAGTGAAAGATGATAACAGAGAGGAAGTCTTTCAGGATTACTGCATAAGAAACTGCATTCACAAAGAGTGAGCTGCATTTATTGCAAAGCTGAATTTTCAGCATCATGACTCCAGTCTTCAGTGTCACATGATCTTCAGAAATCATTCTAATAGGTTAATTTGCTGCTCAAGAAACATTTCTGATTAGTATCAATGTTGAAAACAGTTGTGCTGCTTCATATTTTTGTGGAAACCCAAACCCTTATATTTTTATGACTCTTTGATGAAAAGGAAACATTTATTCGAAATAGAAATCTTTAATAACATTAAAAATGTCTTTACTGTCACTTTTTATCAATTTAATGCATCCATGCTGCATAAAAGTAGTAATTTCTTTAAAATAATAATAAAAATAAAATAAGGTAAATTGAAAAAAAAGGGGAAAAGTTTGCACAGTTCTAAAAAAATATATATCTATCCAATTTATTCAGTTCTCACCTTGGGAGTGTTGAGCACCATGGCTCTTCATCATAACAAACATGACAAAAAGATAACCATTATACACCCCCAAAACCAAATGAATAAACAGCCCGACAGAAACCTCAGATCCACCTTAGAAACACTGCCGTTTGCCAAAAAAAAAGGTCCAATTTAAAACAAAGAGACACAAACAGTTTAATTTCACTACCTTTTAAAGTTCCACACATAACATTCTATCCTGGGTCTTTAGAAGACCATCAACATTCTGGTGCTTTAAAGAACCTAGAAACCAAAAATCTGATCAAAAGAACCTGTAATGAGACATCGAGAACATCTTTGAAACTGAAGTTCTGTGAAGAACCTTCAGAAGAACTGTATTCAATAGCACTGTTCCAAAATTTGAACTTGAACTTATCGCCTTGGCTATGATGTTTTTAAATTCTGCCTACACAGGGTGCTCACTAGGTTTTAGAAACGTTCCTTTCAGTTCTTGATCTACTCACGTGTGTGTGTGAGAGTGAGAGTGAGAGTGAAAGTGTGTGTGTGTGTGTGTGTGTGTGTGTGTGTGTGTGTGTGTGTGTGTGTGTGTGAGAGTGTGTGAGTAATACTCAGTGGTATGTGCTCACAGAACTTGGCGTTAAACCTGACACATCTAATCCACACAGGATAGGACAGACCCCCTCCCTCTTCCAATCCTCCTCTTTCTTTCCCTCTTAACTCAGCCTGTTCATTTCTTTATTTCTTTCTTTTTTCTTTCCCTCATCTCCAAATATCACCACCCACATCTCTCCTGCACTCTTCTGGTCCCTCGTTCCATCTGTCATGTGGTGTGTGGTTTTGTTTCATGCATTCTGAATGTTCAACAGAGTGAAGACAGACCTGATTATCAGATTCATTCACTCTACTAAACAAGACTTACACACACACACACACACACACACACACACACACACACACACACACACACACACACACACACACACAGGTTCTTTAACCTCTTTAACATGGATTCTATATTACTCATTCAAATATGTACTTCTGTGATGTCAGCTGATCTGGCTGGTCTGGTTGGCCAGTTTTTAATATTGTTTTTGCCATTTGTTAGCCTGAGAAACAAGTTGTCTAACTAGCTAAACATCAACTTGGTCAGGCTAGGAAACCGGGTAATACTTGTAAACCAGCTTAAGCTAGTTTAATCAGTTCTTTTAGCAGGGAGTTTGTTTTGCATCTTGAGATCACACACCCCTTTGCTATGAACTGTTCACATTGTTAGCAAGTACACATCTAAATAAATTCTTCATCTTCAAATTTACTTTTACTTAACTTTTAATAGACGCTTTAATCAATAAATATGCATTATGGAGCATTCATCAAAAGTGACAGTAAAAACAATATATATTTATATATAATATAATATTTCAAAAGATTGCAATTTCAAATAAATGCTGTTCTTTTGAACTTTCATCAAAGAATCCTGACAAAAATTAACTGATTAAGGTTTACACAAAAATATGAAGCAGCACAACAGTTTTCAACACTGATAATAATCAGAAATGGTTCTTCAACTTCAAATCAGCATATTAGAATGATTTCTGAAGGCTCAATTGACACTGAAGACTGGAGTAATAATGCTGAAAATTCAGCTTTGATCACATGAATAAATTACATTTTAGAAATATTTAAATATGAAACATTTATTTTAAATTCTATTAATATTTAACAAAATTAATGTTTTACTGTATTTTTAATCAAATAAACGCAGCCTTGTTGAGCATAAGAGCAAAATATATATTTTGTTTTACCAACCTCAAACTTTTGAGCTTGGAGGCCTTGTATTTTTCATGTAATCAGAACTGACTATTTACTTCCTTAACACCTGTTCCTGGTCTTACTGTGTACGATTCGTTAGTGTAAAGAAAAAATGTTTGCAAAAAGCATGCATGGATCCACACTTCAAAAATATGGACATAACACACCATCTGAGCACCTTTGACAAGCTATTTTTAACATACTATACTATAATGCAGGAATCTTAATTCTGCATACTTAATATAATATATAAATAGTGCAAAATTTGGAATGGAGCCACTGAGCTGCGTGACACAAAATAACAGAAGCATTCCAGTATGTACTATTATTTTATCATTTGTCAGTTATTTTTGCCCACAAACACTGTAATTGCTTGAACATTTAAATGAGGAAATAAGGGCATCTGTGAACAATATGAACCGATCTGCAGACTTGCACAGATGTAGGGAGGGGAAATTGAAGCAAAGTGAAGGAAGGAAAGCATCTGATAAGAATTAAAGACGGAGCCTCTAATCGCAAAGCACAACAGCTTCTCTGAAAATCAGAGGATTTTGGTTAAATCAGTTTGGCATGTTTTATGATGTTATCTGGCCGGGCCGTCCCAAACTAGTTCAGAGAGAAGAGAACAAAACACTCCAAATCAAATGTTAGGAGCTTGTCCTTACTGCTCAGCCTCATGTGTATAAAATAAAACTAAATATTTGATTCAGTATGCTGATGACAACTTGTACTGGACCATCACAAACAAACCTTTCTCACAGATATATTTACAGGGTGTATCGGAGGCAAACAGAAGAGGAATGCAAACCTTCTCAGGTCCGGATCATGTCTGAACATATTTTTAAGTATTAAAGGGACCAGAATTGAAAATTTAGTCATTATTTATTCTCATGTCATTCCAAAATTCTAAATGACCTTCTTTCTTCAGCAGAACAAGATATTTCAAAGGAAAGTCACCCAGATTTGGAAGAACATGAGGGTAGATTTTCTTCTAATCAAACTCTATAGTCCAGATAGTTTGAGGAAATCCTGTAATTAGCATTTTTTAAGAAGGCTTGGATGTTTGCGAATTCTATACATACTTCAAGTAGATGGAGCATTTCCAATAAGTCAGAGGGAATCATGGGACATGAGAAACAGAGAGGCAAGAGCAGAGACTCAACCTCTGCATCCAGTGAAGGACTTTACGAGCCAAACACAAAAACTGCTGATGCATCAAAGGAAAGAGGACATCAAGTCATAGAGAGGAAGCTTCAGAGTCATGAATCCCTGCACAACTCTCTTAAAAATAAAGCTTGTTTATTGGCATCTATGGTTTTATGAAGAACCTTTAACATCCATAGAATCTTTCCATTCCACAAAAGGTTCTTTATATAGTGGGGGGAAAGGTATCATGTGTTTTTAAGAACTATTCACTGAAAGGTTCTTTGGGGAACCAAAAATGGTTCTTCTATTACATCGCAGTGAAAATCCCCTTTATTTTTAAGAGTGAAGCTTTAATGGAACATTCAGGATTTGAAATCTGATATTTTGTCTTCCAGTTTCAGTATGAAGAGCTTTGAAATGTTTCTACATCCACTGATGTGTGTGTAGAGGTTCTGATGGGTGTGGACGTCTGAGGATTTACTCAAATGTCACAAACAATGCAAACTGCCAATCCAACCGCTGCAGATTTTCCACTACCAAATCCCACAAAGGCCTACCAATGAGCCGTGAACTAGCATAGAAAGGCTGGTCTAGCAGAGATAAACCATATTCATGGAATATTAGCACCTGAGCTGGGCTACAAATCAATTTTGCAGCCAAAAATGAACAATATCCTTCTGATCTGAAGGGAGAAAGCTCCACATACATCTCCCATTTCAGCAATTTAATAGTCCAGCCCCAAATATCTAGACTTGACTGAGATCTATAGATGCATGATTTGGGGATTTAGGGATTTAGATAAAAAAAAAAAAAATCTTGTTTTAATATTTTATGTAATAATAATGATTATTATTATTATAAGTAATAATAAAATAAGAAATATTACTATTACTATTTCACTGTAAAAACAATACTTTTATTTTAATTATTTAAGATTTTTTTTTTTTTGTAAAATTACTGTAAAAAAATTTTTTTTTGTAAAATTATTGTACATTTTTTTTTTTTTTTTTTGTAAAATTACAATACCAATATTATCGCTGTCGTAATTTATTAATTTTCAAATGCTAAAGATTTTATTTTGGTGGAAAGCTGTACGGTTTAGAAGTACTTCTTATTTTCAATTTGGAACAATAGTTTTATGTCCATCTGAGACACTGAAAACACTGGATCACAAGCTGCTCGGGTGTAAAAACACACCGTGCTTCGCTTCACTCTAAAACAAGCAGCACATTTATTGATTTAATTAAATCTCACTAAGCCATATCACAATTTTATTTCTATTATTAAACTGCACACTAATTCTACCCCTCTGCCCCATTGGCCAGTCTGGATAACCAGACACATGCACAAATATTTGCAGTGGTCTGGACAGACGTGCAAATGGGGATCAGCACTTCTCCGGTGTTGACAGCAGAGAATAGTGTGAAACTCTCCCGAAGCTGAACTTGCACAAACCTGATTCTACAGCAAGCCTTGACACGCAGAGTCGCATCACATTTACAGACGCAAACGGCACAGCAACAATGCACAGACAAACACAAGCATGGGATTCATTGCTTTGGCCCACTTTGTTTGAGTTTGTCTTTCCTGTCAGTGCACGCTGACGTCTTCCCACTGAAAGGCACAGGTGGGCTTTACCTGTAGGCCACACCCACACTGCCAGGAAATATCCTGCACTCGGTCAATCTCTGCGCTCTATATAGAAATTTGCCTTGTTTACAGTTGTTTTAAGGTAATAGTTCACCCAAAATATTTAATTTTGTTGTTATTTAATCAAATAAAAGAAATACATAAATAAATAAAAATAAAGACCAAAACTACAGCAGCATGGTTCTGGAAGAAAGAAAGAAAGAAAAAAAAAAAAAAATCATTTTCTCTGCATGGGAATAAATTTTGAACAATAACTTACCATTAAAGACATACCTTCTGTGAGCTACAAGGTTGTTAAGCGATGGTAAATGCTTTTGTTGAAGCCGTTGGTCCACATTATTTCAACAGGTTTTTTCCTGCAACAGAGAATTATGAGGCAGCCGCATCCGTTTAATTTTGTGCCGCTGTTATTATGTCACTCATATTACGCGTTCATAACCCGCCCTGTCTCTTCTGAAGACAAGGTTCCATTAAACTTCCTCATACTGTTCTGTCCACAACAAAACCAGAGAAACGTTTCTACATGAAGCTAATAAACAAACAATTACTATAGTATATGGTTTGTATGATTTTCAAGAAATGTGGGGTATTTTCATAACAATAAAGCATGTTTACTTGAGGAATATTAATCAGGCATAACAATTAGCTTAGTATAAAAGAGCCCCTTTTAGCTGTCATGTTGTATTTAATTTAATGTTTAACAGGTTTGTTTTTTGTAAAATTTATCAGCTTTTTATAAACATGTTCTTTAATCATCTAATTATTAGAACACCTAAAATACATTGCATGTAAAAAGCGAGTTGAACGGTGGGTACAAAGTGTGCATATGATCAGGACGGTACCACCTCCGCCTCATTTCGAGCCAGGAACTGTTCAACTTATTTAAAAAATATTCATGTGCAAATAAATCTCCACCAATCAGAGTACCACAATGAGAAAAATCACATTCAAATAAATCATTAGTTCCAGAAATCTTAGTCTCGCTACGCTCTCAACTACTTAAATATTTTCATATATATGCACATTTTGCAATAAACATAAAATATCTTGTTACCGTCAGCAGCTTGGTTAAAACATTCTTCAAAATATCTTCTTTTGTGTTCTACAGAAGAAAAACCTTGTACGGGTTTGGAACAGCTTCATTTTTGGGTGAACTATCCCTTTAAATCAATAGTTATATGTAATTTGCGTGCTGCATTGTAGTTCTTTCCTTCATTAAAGCCATAGTCTTGTACCTTTGTCTGATTTTCAAGTTTTCTGCTTCAAGTCAAAGTTTGCAATGTTGTGATTCACCTTGTAGCTGGTTAGTTTGTTTCTTATAACTCTTTAACAAAGACTTGTATTAAATCCCAGTTGAAAAGGATGGCAAAAAATACTTCCAGAACCAAGGTCGCTGAAAAGTGGACAGACACTGTTGCACTCTGTATAAAAACAGTTCACACAATTCAAACACAAGTCTTTTGAAGCATTTTGTTTGCTCTGTGTGAGGAACAGACTGAAAACCGTTTGCCAGTTAAACCTATCATAGGGATTCTTGCGAACACAACTGTCCACAATATTGTGCATTAGTTATTCTTTTTTGTCATATTCGAACGCAAATGATTACAGAATCGCCATTTTGACGTGAACTATTGCTTTAACTGAACAGATCCCAACACACCAATCCTGGCACTGATATCATGATTTGGAGACTCATCGGTCCTCATCTGTCAGAGTTTGCTGCATCAGCAGCTGTTAAAGAACATTTCTCGGATGTAAATCTGACTCACGCTAAAGTGAACCAAGTGAGACTGATTTACAAATGTTCTTCACTCTGAGTCATCTGGACAGACCACACAGATGAACTGGAGCATACTGTATGAGCTGCAGTATGTAGAAGGCATTGTTAACTTCAGCCTTAATCATGCATTGATGGAGACACTCCTAAAGTTCACCATTGTTACTGTAATGATTTATGCTTCAGAGGATACAGCTGTGTGCATCAGATAATGCCTGCATGCCATTCAATTCACCGGTGTAACATTACATGTGTTATTATGTGCTGCCTCATAATAGCTTGTGGGGAAATATAAAGCAGAATCTTCAAATCAAAGATATACCAGCATAGGCATTTGAAAGGAAGAAGTGTGAAAAAGTTAGGAGAACGTTTTAAAATTATGATTGCTCCAAGTAAACTAATCATTATGGAAATAAAGAGTGCCAGTTCTTTTGTAAGACTGACTGATTTCCAAAAAAGCACTGCATGTGTGAACAAGCTCTGAACTTATGAAAAGCACCATGGTGTAATGATTTTTAAATGATTTTATCAGAAGGTAAAATTATTGATTGATGAGACAGTGCAATACCAAGACTCTAGTTTTGATGTAAACGGAATGATTCTGCTGTATTTCTAGGTTACTAAACAAGTAAACAAACCAGAGACATTGATCATGTCACTCCTGTTCCTCAAACTGATTTTCTTGCTTCCACTGAAGCTCAAGATGCTCTTTGGAGCAACTGAAATCATGATCATCATGCCATAAATAATTTGCAATGAAAATGCAAGTATAAAGTTAGAAAATAATGTAAAATACATGCATTTTCAAAAGTGACCTCAGACTTTTGGACTCCACTGTATACCATGGTACTGAATGTTTTGTTTTTTTAATGCACACACAGTATTATTCAGGATGCAACCCATCATATAAATTAGTGAGAGAGACACAATATTCAGAATAAATTTAAATGTCAGATCCACATGTTTCTGTAATTTATTTTTTTGTTGCTCTGGGACGAAATACATAGTTGTCACTTATGATACACTTGGGAGAAATGTTACACTAGACATATAAATGTAACACTTCAGGCAATATGTTGCTCAGTATTTACCTCATACAGTATATACACCAGTCACTAAGGGTAAATTAGAGAGAGACTTTTACATAGGCCTACACACACACACACACACACACACACACACACACACACACACACACACACACACAGGTGGATTTCACAAACATCTGCTCAGATCATGTAAGACAGAAATGCAGATGTAAGAAAAGATCAGACTTACCCACGAGCACACACACGATATCCATCAGCACCATAAACAGCTTGTTCTTCTTGAGGTCTGACATGACTGTGATCTGCTCGGCTCTTCTGGGGTTGACTGAAACTCAAGTGACTCCTGTGATAGTCGGTGCGCGTGTTCTTCCGGGTGTCCTGTCACCTGAGTTTAAGGTGCGTTGATGATGTAACGCGTCCGCTCTCGTGCTGTTTAATTTCACGGACGCGAGTGAACTAAACGCGTGAGGAGTGTGAAGACTGAACCACTAACAGTTTGAAGTGACTTTACTCGCCCAGGTACACGCCCACCGCTGACGTCATCCGTGTTCTATCTCGCGCTCTCTCTCTCACATACACAGACACGCACACTGTAATTAAAGATATAATACAAGATCAACCCGTTCAGACGAGACTAGAATTGTGTTACAAGCAAACACAAATGTGACAGTATTTATGTATGTTATTTCTAGTGTCAATGTATCCACAAATGACAATCACTTTTTAATTGTTACATGATGATGTCCATTATAATTTATATATTTTATAAGTTATTTCAAGAAAACTTTTTATAAATCAATATATTTTATAAAATGAGTAAAACAGTTATACAATAATTTAACAGAAAAATGATAAGTAACAATATTTTTCCCTATTTATTATGAATAAATTGTATAAAATATTTAAACTGCAACTTAAATCTGAAAAGCATCGTTGTCTTGATAGCACAATCCAGCCTTTTACTTTTATTATGTAGTAAACGCCACACAATGTGTATGTATATCAGTTGTAGTTTTATTGTGATCACTTGTTAACACAACAGCTATAGCATTAATAGCATGATATTTTATTTTGAAGGACAAAATAAAGAAATAAATTATTGTGCCCTTTTATGAACCTTCTTCCTTCTTCCCAAGGATGTTTTGTCAGGTTGTGCTATTGTTCTGTTGACATTAGGGAAGTTAAATACAGAAATACCCAAAGTTAACAAATGTGTACACAAAAGTGAGATCTTTTACATTAATTTCTCCATGCACAAAAGATCTCCACTGCAGAGCAGGCAAAGTGCAAAGAAAAATTCACCTATGAACAATCACCCCACCCAAGAAATATCAGTAAATATAACCAAAGTCCAACACATGCTGGCATTTCAAAGCGCTCAATACAGGTATAACTTATATATATATATTCTCAAATTAAGCAAGGTATACAGTGTATACTTTCAAATATTAACCTTCGCGATTTGAGATATCAATAACACAAGGTGATTTTCTGTTTATTTTATTGCACAAACAATAACGTGCTTCGTCAGAATATATACATACAGAGCCTTGAGTTCCTCAGCATCACTACAGGAATGACAGATACCTTGCTAAGCATTAATCCATTCCTTTTTTGAGCCATATTCATAGGCTAACATTCCCAATGGAATAGTGGAATGCAAGAAGTATGTTAACGGTCCGCAGGGCTCTGGCAGGTCAGTGTGAATATCCATCTATTGTCAACAATAGCACATTTCATCCACAATAAATATTGCTGCACCAGCTCTGGCACACGGCCGATCTGCACTCCTGTAACCAAAGATCAACTCTCTGGAGCCGGATGTATGTGTGACACTGCCCTGGCCCGTCTCTGTCCAAACAAAGAGGGACTTTATCGGGAATTCCAGGCACAGGAAAGACGGACCAGCGGTGGTGAACTCTGGCCCAAAGTCTCAGCGTTCCCAACTAAATGTTCCCGATGTTGAGTGTCCCTCTCACTGTCCTTTCCTTTTCCACAGAATCTGGTTTATCTTCAGATACAGTCCACAAAAATAAACATTATTTGACATTATTTTGGAATGCCTTTGTCTTTCACAGCTTTCCAGGTTACCAGTCTGTCTGATTCACAGACTAAAATAGCTTACATTCTTATGTACGCTGACAACACAAATGTGGTCATTTCAGCAGACAAAATAGATGTCTTCTGATGGGATCTTGTAAAAAGACTGGATCTAACATTTCAAGAAAGGTTCCAGTTTTGTCTGGAATCTGTAGTCCGATATTCAAAACCAGTAAAAATGTTGTTCTGTCTGATATCCAAACCCAGTTAGAATTTAGTTTTGTCTGATATCCAAAAAGGCCAACAGAGGAAACTGGGACAGAGCAGAAAGCAGGAGATGACAGGTATAACGCAAGCAGCAGTGCTACATCAGAAATAAAAAAATAAAATAAAAAACACTGAAAAACACCAGTTCTTTAGCAGGTCTGTATAATTTCAAGCTGTGTCCATGATGTAACCAGGGGAACATGTTGTCCTGTCTGGGGCTGTTTGTCCTTTATTGTGTCAACAGAAATGGGAGGGTTTAAGATGACATTATGTAAAAAAAAAATGTAATATTAAACCAAATATCACAATACGAAAGTAACATAATCTGGATACTTGTATTTTTCAAGCACCATTTGCGAATAAAAAAAATGAGAAAAGCTATATTATGTCACCAGTAAAATGGCACTGTTTTATCTCAGGAATAGCAAATATTGGCCAAGTTTCCATACAACGAATGGCAACTGGGTATCAGTGTTTAATGCACATTTGACTCAAGACCAGAGTGGTTTTGTAAAAGAGGTGTCACATGTGGAAATGACTAGCAGTCCTCATGCGGTGCCCTTGACCTAGCGGATGCAATTGGATGCAATCTCTTAAAGCTGCCCATGAAACTATTGTAAATCATGTGCAACTATTATAATTAACTGCGGGTGTCTACACTGGACACAGTTTACAGAGTACAAAAGTTTATGATTTTAATTGCACCCAGCTTTATGTACCAGCCTTATGCCGTTCCAGCTATCCCTGCACAAGCTATCTGTCAATCAGAAAGCACACAGAGATGGTGGTTGATACGAGGGCTCATGTTTTGGTGGGCTGGAGAGAGTGGGACACTGAAACCCCAGTGATTTATGACTCGTTATTTACGCTGCAATGAACCATAGTGGTGCTGGTGTCCTCCGGTAAAACCTCCGGGTCAAGAGTCCTGTATGCATTTACGGTCATAATGACCGGCGCATAGCTCTGGGACACGTGGATGTAGCCGCATAAATCAGCTTGATTACTTTTGCAGGAGAAGAGGGACTCAAACAAGAGATCGTCAGACGAGGGCTGGGGATCTTCTTTATATCCAGCAGGAATGACTTGGTCTGGTTTGGTGTAGCTCTGGATGAGGAAATGTGTGGGGAAAGCTTGAGCTGGTGTGAGTTTGGAGTCCTGGTGTGTTACAGCAGTGCTGTTGTAGGTCATGGCTTCAGGCTCATTGCTGGCATGAGGAGTGTGGTAGGTGAGCACCTGGACAGGGACATAGTCTATCTCACCACAATCCTGATAGATTGTAGTCTGACCCACAGAGATGATGGAGCTCATGGTGGACGAGGATGGTAGCTTATGCTGTTGAACATTGAAGCGAAAACTGAATGAAACTGATCTTGCTGTGGTTTATATATTTATATATATATAAACACAAGGGTGCACATAAGCAGAAAAATAAAATGCATTGGGTTAATAAGTTCAGACCACTCATGCCGTACCAAAATGTTTGACAGCAGTTAATGCACAATCACCATTTTAGATCAACTGTATTCTGTAATACTGTATAAGATTCTCATTTGAACTGAAAGCATAAATCTAGGCTATGCAATGCAAAACTGTGACATTTCATGCACTGATGTGCTTCACTTGGCAGTGCTAAAACCAGCAGCATATATACTTATAAATAAATTAGTATATATTAAAAAAATAATAATAAAAATATTATCTTCACAAGTGATATTTTAACCAGAATTGTACTTTTTTTATACATCACATGCCCTATATTTCATGTCATGCATGCTCTTTTCTGACACGGCTGTCTCCTTGGTAACCTTGGCAACTTGGTAACTTTAAATAAAACTTTATTATGGGCAAAATTGTTTGTAGTGGTGTTAATGATGCCAACTGAGCATACATTTTTAAAATTAATAGAATTAATTCAAAATAATGCAATAATGTGGAATAAAAGGAATCTAAATAGTATAAAACTATCTTTCCAGCAGCAGCTGTGGTCTAATGGTTAGAGAGTTGGACTTTGAGTCTCAGGCCGGCAGGAGTTGTAAGTGAGGGAAGTGAATGAACAGCGCTCTCTTCCACCCTCAATACCCATGGACAGGCACGTGCACAGGTAGGGCTCAACCTGTGCAGAGCACATGCCCTTTTTGCCCTTACACTCCGAAGTGCCCTTTTTTTGGTGGTGTTTTCTTTTTTTAATCAATGCTATTGGTCACCCTTTACGTCTGTCTGTCTATTTTACAAATATTTAGCAAATGAAAGTTCTTAAAACGAGCTTGTGTAAGCTTGATCTTATTCGATCCTCAAGCTGTCAGTAAGCTGATAACTCCGCCCCCTCTATATTCATTGAATCAACTGAAGTTCCACAGCAGCCGCACAGTAGACAACAGCTGAGCTGAACAAAGTTTTGCGAAGGGTAAATAAATATCTTGTTGTTTGAATAAGTACTACTAAACACTATGTCTATAAAGGCTCATATTTTATTTATTTGATGTCTGACTGACTCACTGACTGAGACGTGGGACGTCGCCTGAGAGAGAGGGCTAGCATTTGCCATCTAGTTATAGCCAATACATAGCCAACACTTAAATAGCCTGTGCATACAGTAGCATTTCATCTTTTATAAAATGCGATTTTTGTCCAAATGCATTTTACCACAGGAAAAACTGAGCGCTCCGTCTATATAACTACAAAAACTAGTTTGTAACCTGTAGATGAAAATGTAATGTGAGGCGCCGTCGCCGTTTTAATGACGGAAAAAAAAAAAAAAAAAAATTCACAGTTGCACACATTCGCTGGTCAAAAACTATATATTGATAAGTAATACAACAACATATAATTTGTTTTTACCATCGGAAAATCAACAGGTGCGTCCCCGCGCTGTTTCGTACTGGAACTTACACAAAGCGACGAGCGATCCTCGTCACCTAGATAACATATATAAGAAATTTCTTCTTTGATTTATGATTGCTGATACACTTAATTTATTAACATTTAGGCTAATCATGTTATGGTATACTCTCCGCTCGTACTCACATGTATAAAATGTAGTAAAACATGGTTTTACTACAGTAATGTAGTAGTAACTAAAAAAAAATTACAGAAGATCACTGTGAAATCTTTATATTTTATCATGATGCAGAATGTAATTCATTTCTTCATTCCAAGGCTTCATTTATTTGATCCAAAATACAGCAAAAACAGTAATATTGTGTAATATTTTTACAATTTTAAATAACTGTTTTCTATTTGAATATATTTTAAAATGTAATTTATTTTTGTGATCAAAGCTGAATTTTCAGCATCATTACTCCAGTTCAGTACTCTTCAGTGTCACGTGATCCTTCAGAAATGCTTTTCACTGCAACTGTACTTTTCACACTATTTTTATTTATTTTTTTTTCATTGCTGGCTTATTTTAGGGAAAGTGTAGTGAATAAGAAACCTTCAAGAGAACCAACATCCCTGGTCCAACACAGTATCAAATTTTTGCCAGGTAGGCGGATACATGTTGGATATGTTATAGTAACGGTATGGCTATAGTTTTCTTATAATCTGGAATTGAGTTGTGTTATTGAATTTGTCATGAAGATGTGACCATTTTCTTTCTTTTATGCAGGCTTACTAAATAATCTTGATATAAAAAAAGGGAGGGGGGTGCCCTTTTTCAGTTTCAGCACATGCCCCTCAAAAGGTCTGTGCACGGCCCTGCCCATGGAGCAAGGCACTGAACCCCCAATTGCTCCCTGGGCGCTGGATATAGCTGCCCACTGCTCCGGGTGTGTGTTCACAGTGTGTGTGTGTTCACTTGGATGGGTTAAATGCAGAGCACCAATTCCGAGTATGGATTACCATACTTGGCAAATGTTGTGACTTTCACTTTCACTTTCCAGACATAACAACTCCCTCTGCAGGCAGCAAGAGAAACAACTCAGTCACCAAACACAGCTCCTCCTAACAGCATGTGGGTTTTAATGAATTTCACTGACTCAGCTGGATAAATATATATATATATATTATATTTGATCTTACCTGACACAGTTTAGTTTTGGACCAGACGGACAGGCTGCTTTTTGAAGGGTCTGGTACAGTCGGGCACAGACACTGTTTGATCCTAAAACACAACAATAAACAGTGACTATAAAGACTGCATGTTAGTGCATGATGTCATATTAAACAGACTGAAATAATATTTTTATTTATTTTTTTGTTAATAAAAGAAAAACGGTGCATTAGTGTAAAAAATATGCTATCAGTAATCCACATCCACTGAAAATGAACCACATTTTAATAACTGAATCATAATTTTACGTTCTCTTACCTCACCCTCAAGCAAACTGGGATGATCAGAATCAGAAAGCACAGCAGAAGTGCACACAGCAGTATGGGAATCACTTGAACATCATCAAGCCCTGTGGAGACACACAAACAGGTTTAAAGATAACACTGTGTTTATATGGGCAAGAATGTTGAAAAAAAAAATTTATCCAAATGGCCTCATTCTTACCCACAAGCACCATCTGACAGGGCCCAGTGGCGCCCCCTACTGCAGTATGAGCCATTACGCAGATTTTATAGGTTCCTTCTGTCAGTTCACTAAGAGTTATCTGTTCAACATGAGCGTCTACCTTCACACCTACAAAATGAGGCATCAAACTCAAACATGATAGTTCTTTCATCATTTACTTGCCCTAATTTAATTCCCACCCCTTTGATAAAATTGCTTTCCAACATTTCAACATTGCTTTTTGCATCTTACTTTTGTCTTTGCCATTTATGCTGTATAGTACAGTATAGTTCTGGATGAAGCCATGAAGTTTCTCTAAAGGAACAGGGTCCCATTTCAGAACAACACCGCTGCTGCTCGTCTTCAGCACTGTCATATCTGGGCCGACAGAGGGCACTGAAAAACAGGAATACAGCGATCACTGCATCCATGTGACAAACCGTTAAAGTGACAGTTTACCCACAATTGAAAATGCAAGTTGTTCCTAACCTGTGTGAGATTCTTCTGTTGAAAACAAAACAGGATGTTTTGAAGAATGTGGGTAACCAAAGAGTTGACACTGTTGGTAGCGATTGACTTCCATAGTATTTTTGTCCATACTATAGAAGTAAATGACTACCGTAAACTTTTTTGTTTACTGCAAGAAACTCAACCAGGATTGGAACAACTTAGTAAATGACTGTTTTAAATGTGCCTTTATTTTCAGACAAACTTTAATTATAAAAACTTTTTAATGTTGTTTTATATATATATATATATAATATATATATATATATATATATATATGTATATATGTGTGCGTGTGTGTGTGTGTGTGTGTGTGTGTGTGTATTTAAAGACAGGTGTTGCCATTAGCTGGATCGATGTGTACATTGAAAGTTATGCAATTCCATGAGCAGCTGGACATTTTTTGTTAGTTTGTTTTTTGTTATTTATTATTATATTGACAGCCTTTCTGTAGTTAAAAACTTTTTCTTGTATCTTTTTATCTTAATGGGTAAGAAAATGATCAGAAAATAAAGTAAAAATAATACAGGAAAAAAAAACTATATGTTTAAGGGAGACTGGGGCATGTTGTCACATTATATGGGATAAGTTGTCACAATGGGAACCTGCAGTCTATTGACAGTGATTTGAGATCAATACCTTATATAACATAAGATATACTATATAAAAGCATATATAAAAATATATAATATACTTTTATAGACCCCCCCCCCCCCACACACACACACACATATCTTCCACAGCATATTTAATGGCTTTTCAGCAAAATTATGACTTATGACATGCAGATCCACCAGTATTTATGTATTGTTGCTATAGTATATATAGATTGATTTTTTTCTCTCTCTTTAAAAGCACAATATGTAAGTTTTTCATATGTAAGTTTTCACCGTTTCATCGCATTTTCAAATCAATAACCAAGGTCGAAACTTGATGATGCTATGAAGGAGAGCGGAATGATGGGAGATGATTTTTTCAGAACGCCTCTGATTGGCCGCTGCATTCATAAACTCATCAGACTCGTGTGATTGGTTATAACACGCAACACTGTAAAAATGCGGGAAAAGATTCATGGTGCAACATTGAGCAGATCTAAATTTAATGCTGCAGTCAACACTTTTCATTTCATTTTCATTTTATTCACGACTGCCATAATAGATTTAGTTTTACTGCAGCAGCATTTTTTTCCATATGAGTTGCCATAGTTTCCACAAGCAAACTGATAGCGCAGATATTATCTCATTGATAAGCGACAATGAACCGGGATGAGCCATTATTTAAAATGGGAATTTCTCTGGATTTACAAATCCTTGGGAACTTTTGGGATAACATAAGTACACAACTACATGAAATATATAACAATGTGCAAGTGGTTTTTGGATATTTTATTACGAAAATCTTACATAATGTGTCTTTAAATACAATTAACATCCAGTCTTAAAATACTTTTTAACAAACAAACAAATTGCATTAAAAAAGAGGAAATCTAAGTAAAATATTTTTGATTGCTTTGTTATGTAAATACATTTTAAAATCTAAAAAAGCAATATATTGTTGGTAATTATTTGTATATTTTTTAAGTCTATTTAAAAATATAGATCTTCTAGCAGAAGGATGATGCTTAATGAAATTGCTTAAAGGGATAGTTCTGCCATCATTTGACATACAGATCAACCAGTATTTATGTACTGTAGCTATAGTTTACTGTATAGAGATCTACTGTAACATTTGTGACAACTAGCCCCAGTCTCCTCTAAAGATAATGTTTCTCTATGATGATATTTTTTTTTTTGTTGAATTTTTTGAGCATGGCTTAAGGCAAAACAGCTGATGAATTCTACTGCAATACAACCACACCTTCAGTTCCAATAAATGCACTGAATATTTTTCAGTGTAATATCTGACCTCCTTCCCGTGTGAAAGCAATGACTGACATGCCACTTCCTGTCTGTTGCCCATACAGACTCACGACCGACAGTTTATATGGGACTTCTGGCAGAAGACCTGAAACACACACATACAAACATGGACTAATACTATTCTGTTGTAGTTTTATGATTAAACTATAATTATTAGTAAAAGACTACAATATAATATCTTAGAAACCAGGCATAGCTAAGCACAATATGACTATACAAAAGTAAATAAATAAATAAACAATACAAAAAAATTATAATAATCATAATATAATTTTATTGTTATTGATTATTTTTAAAAAATTAGACAAAAATAAACATATTAATGGCATCATTAATTGTACACTTTTGTGTGATGCATCCACACCAACAGGCCACTGTCATACCGACCAGCGAAAAAAAAAAAAAAAAAGAAGACTTTTCTGTAGGAAAGAAAGTGATTTTTCAGACCTGTGAGAATAAAACTTCTTGCATTTTCATTCATATGTTCCCAGTGCAGACTAGTTGGTTTAATGTAAGGCACAGAAGTCCATTGCACCACAAAGCCGCTCTCTGATTGGTTCAGTGCAGCTGTCCATTCCACCTTTATCTGAGTGTTGTCCAATGGGGTGACGCTTAAAATCTGAGCAGGTGGGAGTTCTTCTAGAACAGGAAACAGGAGAGTTTGGGATAAATTACCACATGGTTTACGATAATTCTGTTGTTTTTATGAGCCTTTGTGTAGAATTTCCCATAAAGCATCACCATTTCATTAAACAACCACAAGGAAATTGCTTTGTATTTTTAGCAGGATGTCAGTCTTCCATTCTGCTTGAAAACATGTCTAGACCTGCCTGATGACTTTTTGCAGAATAATAGAGAGAAAAAGTATTAAACAAAGATAACAATAATTATATTATAGTCACGATTTGCTACAGTGCGGGAACATGGAGCGAGGAACAAGGAGACCAGAAGTACACAGCCAAGGAATTTATTCATATCGCGCAAAATCACACGTGGCACAACAATACCAGATACTGGACTAAAGACAGGGAACACCATTTATACACTAGACAGGATAATGAGAAGACGAGACACACCTGGGATCAATAATCAACATGAGGACGAAAACTGGGTCACAGAGCACATGGGGAACAAAACACAACCAAAACACAGAACAGAGTCTGACATGACGGCGCCCTCCAGAAGGCGTGTCCCCCCCCACCCAAAAAATACTTGGGGAATCTTACAGGGCTGAACTCGGGGCCTGGAGCCCTCCCTGGGCTTAACGGAGGGAACAGGAGCCCTCCCTGGGCTGAACTGCAGATCAGAAAAGTGCTTAAAAGAAGCTGGCACTGGAGGACGCTCTGGAGGAGCAGGCACAGCAAAGCACTTTCGAGGAGCTGGCACTGGAGTGAGCTCTGTGGCTGGAGCCGACACTGGAGCGATCTCTGGGACTGGCAGGCTTGTCACATTAATGTCCGGTGGGCTTGCCACATTAACATCTAGCTTACTTGACTCAGGAACTGCCGGCTGAGGAGTTCCTGATCGGGATCGGAGACACCGGATGACTGTCTCCTTCCAGTCGAGGTCGGTGGTGTCTGGGAGCTCAGTGGGATGATGGAATGTCAACACGATCCGGAACAGTGTCGCAAGGGTTTCCCCCTCGAGGGAGCTGTCGAGGGCGAGTGGCACGAACGCCCTCGCAAAGACGATGGGGTCTGGGCTCGCCTGAGCCAAAGTGCTAAACATTGCTCGTTCCTCCATTTGGGATGTGGAGGAACGAGTGGAATGAAAAAAAAATTCAAAAAACTGAAAAAGAAAGGTCCGGTATTTTGTCAAGATTTGCTACGGTGCGGGAACACAGAGCAAGAAACAAGGAGACCATAAGTACACAACCAACGCATTTATTCATATTGCGGGGAATCACATGTAGCACAAGGAGTTGACATCAATAATACCAGACGCTGGGGAACACCATTTATACACTGAACAGGATAATGGAAGACGAGACACACCTGGGATCAATAATCAACATGAGGACAAAAACTGGGTCACAGAGCACAGGGGGAACAAACACAGATATATTATAGTCACACTACTGTGCCGGAAGGAACACGGAACCGAGGATAAGCAAAATAGTATTTATTAATCCAACACATGGGTAAATCCAACAACCAACACAGACTGAACAGACTAGGACCTTTATACATAAGATAATTGGGGAAACACAGGTGAGAGGAATGACTAAATTAACGGGGACATGGAACAGAAACTAGACACACCTGGAATCAAATTCACCAACCACGGGAGACAGAAACTGGGTCACAGGGGCAAAAACACACATAATGAGTCCAGGGGTGTGACAATAATAATAAAAAAAATCATAATACATTAAAAAAAATAATATTAAAAAATATTATATTATATTATATTATATTATATTATATTATATAGCACAGTAAAATTTATTAATGCAGAAAGTTGCATCAAAACCATCCTGGACCAGCTAGAAACCATGTCAACAGTTGTTATTAGCTGTACTTTAATTCCACTGAAAATCCTAAACACACTGAAGCATCCCACCAGTGATTTACCTGCATGTGTATGTGCAGGTATGGAGATGTGAGCTGGAGGTGACGTCCCGGCAGAGTTTGTTGCCGTCAGGCTGCAGTGACAGGTATCGTCAGAGACAGTGAGGACGCAGGAGCGTCTGGATGCGTTTACAGCGCCGCAGGTCCACTGTGATGAACCCAGATTACTGTGACAGGACGCAGAGTAACTGAGCACAACACCATTGACCTCAGGCCAGGACACAGGCTGAAACATACACATAAAACCAAGAGATATGAGATGTTATGAATAATTAGTCATGTTTTAAAACAGGTTAATGGAGAAAGATGCTAATTGCAGTCAAATGGTAACAAGATCAACAAGCAGGGACTAAAAGGGCCAGGATGACCAGCCAAACCTTGACCCATTGATCACAGTTGTATATAATATTTTTCTACATGCAAAAATTAGTAATTCAAATCATTTTGCATTACATTTGTTGAAAATTTATTATAAATCAAATCTTAGGGGGTGTTTCAAGTACAAAATCAACACTTTTTGAAAGAAAGATGCAATACAAACGTTTCTTGAAATTATGAAAAAAAAAGAAAAAAAGAAATGATTAAAGTTTTTAATATGTACTGTTAAAAATAAAATAAATCATTTGAATTAAATAACAGTGACTAATTATTGCTAATCAGTGTTTGTAAAACAGAATAGAAAATATATAGATTTTTTATTATTAATTGCATTAAACATATTTAATAAAAAATGTTAACGGTGACAACCCTTGCAATTAGGTGAACCACACAGCAAATCGGCATTATAAAGACTTATTTTAACATGACCACAAATGAAAGTTTACTATTCAGTGAGTATAAAGCAATGGAAATAACGAAGAATCAGTTTTACTTTAGTTTTGCGATACTATTACATCTTTTATTAATATTTTGAATTAGTTTTTACTTTTTATTTATTTATATTTTCCATTTTTATTTTACTATAAGTACTTTTGTTGTGGGTTTTTGTCATGTTTACTGTTTTTTTTTTTTTTTAATCTCTAAATATGCATAAACATGCAAAGCAATGAACATTCCTGAATTTAACTGGCACAGGGTTAGTTTTGGGTTCTGTGTTCATTTCCTGTTCCAGATGTTCCAGCAGCTGTAAGCCAGGAATCATTCTGGGGTTATTATGTTTTCAAAGGTTATTGCAAGCAGTGACAGACTGGGACAAAACGGCTTATTAAAACCTATTAAGTTCAGCAGAAGCCGCAGGTGAATAATCATTATTCCATCGAACTCAATAAGTGTATGTGTAGACAAACCAGCCAGAAGAATTGTTTTCTGTTTATGATCATGTGTTTGTGCATACATGATAAATCTAACGCACAGTAAAACCACAAATTCACGCCCTCAATGCTGATTGTTAAATACATCACACCAGCTGCACTCAAATACATGATATATAGGTGCATCTCAATAAATTAGAATGTCATGGAAAAATTAATTTATTTCAGTAATTTAACTCAAATTGTGAAACTTGTGTATTAAATAAATTCAGTGCACACAGACTGAAGTAGTTTAAGTCTTTGGTTCTTTTAATTATGATGATTTTGGCTCACATTTAACAAAAACCCACAATTCACAACAAATCTCAACAAATTAGAATACTTCACAAGACCAATAAAAAAAAAAAAAAAAAAAAACATTTTTAGTGAATTGTTGGCCTTCTGGAAAGTATGTTAATTTACTGTACATGTACTCAATACTTGGAAGGGGCTCCTTGCTTTAATTACTGCCTCAATTTGGCGTGTCATGTAGGTGATCAGTTACTGCTGAGGTGGTATGGAAGCCCAGGTTTCTTTGACAGTGGCCTTCAGCTCATCTGCATTTTTTGGTCTCTTGTTTCTCATTTTCCTCTTGACAATAACTAATAGATTCTCTCTGGGGTTCAGGTCTGGTGAGTTTGCTGGCCAGTCAAGCACACCAACACCATGGTCATTTAACCAACTTTTGGTGCTTTTGGCAGTGTGGGCAGGTGCCAAATCCTGCTGGAAAATGAAATCAGCATCTTCAAAAAGCTGGTCAGCAGAAGGAAGCATAAAGTACTACAAAATTTCTTGGTAAACAGGTGCAGTGACTTTGTTTAAAAAAAAAAACAATGGACCAAAACAACCAAATCAAATTCAAACCCGAAATCACAACAGAATATGTAAACTTAAAACTTTACATCAAGCAACTTGGGCTATGAGCTTCTCCAGCCTTCCTCCAGACTCTAGGACCTTGGTTTCCAAATGAAAAACAAAACTTGCTCTTATCTGAAAAGAGGACTTTGGACCACTGGGCAACAGTCCAGTTCTTCTTCTCCTTAGACTAGTGTGACGAGTGGCGCGGGGCCGAGAGCCGTGGGAACAGAGCGAGGCCTGTGAAGTGATTGGGAAACAAGCAACACCTGCTCCACTCACCGGTCTTGAGTCCCTCAGAGGAGATCGGAAGGATATAAAAGAGGAGCGACGACAGTGAAGGACGAGAGAGGACCAGGCCTGGGTTTTATTTTGTGGTTTGGTTTTTGTTTGTCCGCGGCAGTCAACCGTGAGGGGCTGTCGCGCTGTTTTGTGTTTATTTTATTATTAATGTTTTATTTGAATGTTCGCCGGTTCCCGCCTCCTTCTTCCCGTGATTATGGAGTTTTTATTGTTACACCCAGGTAAGACGCCTCTGACGTTGTCTGTGGTTCAGGAGTGGCTTGACAAGAGGAATACGACAACTGTAGCCAAATTCCTTGACACGTATGTGTGTGGTGGCTCTTGATGCCTCGACCCCAGCCTCAGTCCATTCCTTGTGAAGTTCACTCAAATTCTTGAATCTATTTTGCTTGACAATCCTCATAAGGCTGCAGTTCTCTCGGTTGGTTGTGCATCTTTTTCTTCCACACTTTTTCCTTCCACTCAACTTTCTGTTAACATGCTTGGATACAGCACTCTGTGAACAGCCAGCTTCTTTGGCAATGAATGTTTGTGGCTTACCCTCATTGTGAAGAGTGTCAACTGTCAGATCAGCAGTCTTCCCCATGATTGTGTAGCCTAGTGAACCCATCTGAAAGGACATTTTGAAGGCTCAGGAAACCTTTGCAGGTGTTTTGAGTTGATTAGCTGATTGGCATGTCACCATATTCTAATTTGTTGAGATAAGATTGGTAAATTGGTGGTTTTTTGTTAAATGTGAGCCAAAGTCATCACAATTAAAAGAACCAAAGACTTAAACTACTTTGGTCTGTGTGCACTGAATTTATTTAATACAAGAGTTTCACAATTTGAGTTGCATTACTGAAATAAATGAACTTTTCCACGACATTCTAATTTATTGAGATGCACCTGTAGTATCAGCTGTGAAAGGAAGTTGTACAACATCCAGATACCACACCGTAGCATAAAATATATTTCTTCTGGCCAAAATATATTTCAAATATATACTAAATATATGCATACAGCATGACTTGACAAAATATATTTAAATCTCCAAATGTAAAAAGATACTACAAAATGTTCTTAAAGGGACAAAAATATATTTCCAATCTTTAAATATATTTGGGTACACAGTTTAATGAATGAATGAATGAAAAAAATTGTCACTTTAAAGTACATTTAAAATATCCAATCTCAAAATACATTTTCCAGCAGAAGGGGGATATTTATTGAAACTGCTTAAAGAGCTAGTTCTGTCATCATTTTCTCTCCCTCATGGCATTTCAAACCTGTATGACTTTCTTTCTTCTGTGGATCACCCCCCCCTCCCAAAAAAAAGCTATATTTTGAGGAACATCAGGGTCCAAACAAATTTGGATCCCATTGACTTAAACTGTAGGGTTATAATGGCCTAATGGACAGAGTGTTGGACTTGTAACCCAAAAGTCGCAGGATCTAGTCTCAGGACTCGTTGGTGGAGGAAGTAAATAACCAGTGCTCTCTCAACCTTCAATACCATGACTGAGGTGAGACCCTTGAGCAAGAACCGAACTCCCAACTGCTCCCTGGGTGCCGCAGCATTGGTTGCCCACTGCTAAGTGTGTGTGCACTACTGTGTGTGTGTGTGTGTGTGTGCACTTGGATGGGCTAAACGCAGAGCACAAATTCTGAGTATGGGACACCATACTTGGTCACACTTCACTTTCACTTCACTACACACTGACATTCTTCAGAATATCTTCTTTTATGTTCCACAGAAGAGAGAAAGTCATACAGGTGGGATGTGAATGACATGAGGGTATATGATGACAGAACTTTCATTTCATTTCTGGGTGAACTATCCCTTTAAAAATAAGTCAGATATGCAGATGGTTTAATCAGTAAATCAGGCGCTAAACTGATGTGGTTGGTAAGTGTGGAGTGGGTGGGGAGGAAGGATGTGGTCATGCTGTTTGTCAGATTTAAGCTGACAGAGGAAAATCTCAAAGAATGTTATTAAAACAGGAAGCAAATTTAATCTTTCATATATGTCATGGATCTGTTTATATGTCTATATTCATGTTGTTGGTTTGTTTTTGTTCATATGGCAGGTGTAAACTTATGTTAAACATTAATTAAAATATTAATGGTCGTGTCATTGTTTAGTTTTAATATATAACCCAGTAAATACATCCTGACTGTGTCATCTCAAAGGAAAGAAAAAACACAAATTAGATCACTTTGACATTGCAATGACATTAAATCACCTGTGAAAAAGTTCCCAGTAATCTCACATGTGTTTCCTCTAGAGTTTCAAATGAGATTTTGATCTAACTTGGCAAGATAACAAAAGTCTGTGATCATAAGTCAGAGATCTCTGTCAACAGACTCATTTGTGTCTGTGATTAATTCTCAGTTCAAAGAATTTAATAACTGAGCCATCTTTATATAATGCTGAACCAACATAAAGCAGAACTACAACGATGCTCTTGGCATAATAAGAGGTTGCTCTTTTCTGTTGGCTCACGTCGTACTTCCATCCTTTGAATCACATCCTAATCGTGTATATTTAGAAACTATTTTCTATAGAGCATAAGCAAACCTTCCAGAGCAGGGTGAGGCGTCTCTTTCCAGCTTCTTCTGCAGGTTGGATGAGTCTCCAGAGCCGAGGAGCTGCAGACGGTGCTGAGGAACGATCAATCCAAACTCATCTTCATCCATACAGCCACATTCAAAAACACTAACAAACTCAAATCACTCAAACAGACATATCTTTTTGTCAGCAAACTGATTGTAAAAAGAAGTGCACTTAATTGTATTAAATGGGCACTTGTAGTGTACTTCAAATCTTAAAAGTACTGTATATGTTTAAAAAACTGTACTTGCAGAAAATATAATATTAATAAAATAAAAAGTACTTAAAGAGTACACTTTCATGACTGTCTCTTAAGTGTAAAATTAAAGGATTTACTTTAAAGTACATTTAAAATTTTTACATTTTAATAATCTTTTGTCTTCCTTTGAAGTACACTTGTTTTGATGTGTTGACTAACATAATAAAGCACAGGTAAAGTTCTTGATGATTATAATTTTAACTGTAGTGAGTTATTTGATGTTCAGGTTAATATATTTTTAATATACTAAATTGCAAATTCATCATTAGCAATGTATAAGTAAAATATTTAAATGCAAACATACAAATCACCTCTTAAGTTCAACTACTTTGCCTTTACAAACAACATGAAATTAAGTGTCTGAAAACCTTACATTCATACGAACTTAAGTATTTTCTTTAAAAGTATATTAATACAAACGTATTTTTCACAAAGTTGACAAAATTGATATATGAACCAAAAATAAAATTAGACCATTAGGCCCAACTGCAGTCTAATGCAATATTTCATGCTACAATATCATGTTCCTGTGGCTCAGTGGTAGAGCACTGCGTTAGAAGTGCAAAAGGTTGTGGGTTCGATTCCCAGGGAACACATGTTAGGTAAAAAATTATAGCCTGAATGCACTATAATGTCACTTTGCATAAGTGTAATGTTATAATTATTATATTTTTAATGTACTAAATTGCAAAATCATAATTAAAAATGTATAACTAAAAGCAGATATAAATACATGACTTGACATGAAGAAATTATATTAAAGTATATTTTAGTGTACCATATATGCTTGTCAGTACATTCAGCAGTACACTTAACTTGTACTTAAGTGGGTCAAACAAAAAAAAGCACTCTGAAGTTCAACTAATTGCATTTAATTAATATAAATGTAAACTATAATACATTTTATTTAATTGTAAATAACATGCAATTACAGTTTGTGTTCAAAAACATTACAGTCCACACTTAAATATATTATTTCCGTAACAAGTACTCTTTTTCAAAGTATGCTAGAGTGTACTTTTTTTTCCCTCAAGGGTAGTACTGCTCTGACTAATTGTCTGTTTGGTGGCATGTGAAAATGCATGCTCATTTTAAGGGTTCAAGCCTTAGTAAGCATCAATTGTCAGAGTCTCACCTTTCTCCGCTGTGGTTGTGTCTGTAGAGTTCCACGAGCTCCAGTGAGCGTGTGCTCGACTGTCCTGAGCCCTCAGTCTCACTGTATACTTGGATCCTGGGTGAAGGTCACACAGCTCCAATGTCTCATTGGAAAACGCTTGTATAGTCTGGGATCGGGTCTACAGGAGAGAGTTTTATTAATGCTCTAATCTTATATATATAAACCTTGTGAAAAAGAAGTTCATTTTAGCATACTTTAAATAAAAAGTACTTAAATTATTACATTTTAAAAGAATGTACTGAATGTAATTTTTTCAGACAGTTAATTGCATGCTATTTACAATTATATTAAATTGTTATTAATTGCAATTATTTCCAATATATTAGTGTACAGACAAATGTACTGACAAGCATTTATGGTAACTAATATATACTTGTTTTCTGTCATTCTGTCATGTTCTGTACTACTTATACTTGTTTTCTGTCATTCTGTCATGTTGAAACATGAATGTCATCTAATTAAATAAACCTATATTTTTAATCACACATTTGTAAAGATGAAGTTTAGTACAGTTTAAATGTAAATTCTTCAAATGTAACTTCAAATGTAAATTCAGTTCAAATTATAATCAATCTTTTGCATGTGATCTAGTATGTTAGTCAACTCATCCTAATGAGTGTGCCTTTTACGCATGATAAATGATTATTAAAACAATGATTTAAAGTGCACTTTAAAGTAAAAGAATTCATTTGATACTTTTTAAAAGTGGACTTAAGTGTGTAAAGAAATACAGTCATAAAAGTGAACTCTTTTTAAGTGCACTTAAGTGGTCTTTTATTTCATTAATATTATATTAACTGAAAGTATAGTTAGCTTTATAATGCTTTTAAGACTTGACGTAAAGGTACATTACAAGTGCACATTCAGTACAGTTAAGTGCACTTCTTATCGAAAATTAAAATTCTGTCATTGTTTACTTTCTTTCTCCTGTGGAAGACATAGGGAGATGTTTTGAAGAAGCTTTTAGAGAAAAAGCACCACAAAAGCTGTCTAAATGACTCTGCCTCATGAGGTCAAACAACAGCTTTGTGTGAGAAATAGACCAAAGTCATAATCATAAGTTTAAGTTTGAAGACATGAGGGTGAGTAAATGAGGACAGAATTGTAATTTTAGGCAAATTTCAAGTGAACTATCTTCTCTTATAGCTCTTATATTTTAGTCATATATGTACAAACCTGGTTGTGTGTCGTGTACTCCATTTGGAGCAGTATGTAGACTTTCTCATTCTTGGGAAAGCTCTCAGCCATTCTCCAGATCACCTGCAAACACCCAGACCTTCTCGCTGATGGCCTGAGATCTTTTATCTGTGGAGGAGGAAGTTTCACTGCAGTAGAGAGAGAAAACAACGAGAATACTGAAGAAAATTAACTGTAATAGATATAATTGTGGTCAGGTATGAAATGCCTTTGTCCTAATGGATATAGGCACGTAGCATGATGAAAAATGACTGTAAACATTACAATAGATGGAAATGAGTCATTTACAGAACATTTTGTAGGTATGTGTCGCCAATATGAAAGCAATAAACAAAGTGTTCATGCACGCTTTTATTCTTTTTAGTTTTTGTTTGCATTCACAACTTGTTACAATGGCAGAATGGAAACTGGCATACTGCTTACTGTGTACGCATGCATTTAAAAAATAGCATGTGAAGGATAAGTCACAAACATTTCAAGCATTAGCATGCTACAAATCTGCAATATATACACTACTGTTAAAAGTTTGGGGTCTACAAAGCTGCATTCATTTGATCAAAAATACAGTAAATATTATTATATTTTCTATTTGAATATATGTTCAAATGTAATTTATTCTTGTGATGCAGTTAAATTTTCAGCATCATTACTCCAGTCTTCAATGTCACATGATCCTACAGAAATCATTCTAATATGCTGATTTGTTACTGACCCTAAATTTTTGAATGGTTGTATAAGTCATCTGGGTATTATATGCATAATAGAAATTAGTAGACATAGTATTCACCCTGAAATGGAAGGAGCAGTATGGTTGTATGCTATTGTGAACACAGCTGCTACAAACATCACAGATTTCGTTGGATGCATGTTAATGTTGTTTCGTGATGTGTAGTACCTGCATTGACCCCACTGAAGAAGTACAGCGGTGAGCGTATGGATCCAGTGTGTGTGGACGCCAGCACATCTGCACAGAAACAGTGTAATGCTGATTTGATGGCCTGAACGGAGCAGTCAGAGCCACTGGTATTACAGGAACCCACTGGGATGAAGCTGTGTTTACTTTCACAAGAGGTTCTGGGCAGAATAAGACAGGAATATTCACACTCACTTACATGCTTGCAAATAAAATGAACGGTGCTTTAAAGAACCCAGAAAGCAAAACACTGATCTGAAGAACCTATAGTGCAACATCAAGAACTTGTTTCATCTGCAAAGGACTATATAGCAAATAAAGCTGCTTCAAAAACCATTGCAATGAGTCAATATGAAAACTGAACTTGTGCTTGGCAATTTAAGCAACCCGTTGCTTTTATCTGTTCTCTAAACACTCTAAACCACTCTGACAGATTAGTAACTACTTTCAAATCAAGATTACAAGTTAGTTGGTTAGTAGACTTAAACTAATAAAAAGATCATTTTGTAAATCCCCTAAAAAATGATAAAAGGGTGTTTTATTGATGTATATGTATGAATTTCAAGTGAAAAACCAAATTAAAGGTGAAGTGACTTCCCAGTGCTTGAGACTTGAGTTAATGGACTTTAAAATATTTCCTGAAACATTAATGCTTATCAATTATCAGTTTCAATGATCGGTACACATTTGCATGTTGGTTGACAATAGTCACGACAATCAAAGCACTAAAACACAAGAAACCAACTGAATCAAACATCAGCAAAAGTAATATGCAAAGTTAATTCCCTTAAATATATTATTATCATTATTTACCATTTATTACAATATACTGTATGATTTAAATAAAGCGATAGATACCACAGTACTGATGTGATACATGTCCAAAACCCATGCTAATAGATGATGATTTGGATGATTCTGTTAGTGTGAAATGTGGCTCACTTGTTAATCTGAAGTGTGTAGCTGCTGATGTTCAGGTGGTGGTCGGTTGTTTCCCAGTAGCAGGTGATGCTGGTGTACTGCATGATCACACATTGGGTGATTGACAGTGCTGCTGATGCTGCTGATGCTGCTGCTGCTGCGGAGACAGTCATGACATGTAGAAAGAAAATGTCTAAGAGTTTTTCATAACACAAACACGTCTCACTGCTTATTAAAACTGCATCACATAACAACTTACATGTGGCCAGTCATACACTTGACATGAGAACATGGTTCAAAATCACACTTGTTGAATTTAGCCCTTGCTGTGACAACTAACCCTGGTCTGTCAGCCCAATTCAATACTGATTAGCAGAAGGCTGTGTGTGAACTGAACCACAAAGCAAACAAACATAGGCCTACAGATCAGATTTCAGATAAAGGGCAAGAAATAGTCCAGTGCTGGGAATCATACAGAAACTCAACAGGACACATATGTCTACAACATGAATTGAAGGAAGTATTTATGCTGTTTTATTTTTACAGCTGTTTCGCAACAGTGCACAATATTGTGTTGTTGTTTTGAGTAACGGAGGTGACTCAGTGAAACACATTATTTACAGTATCATATGGGCGAAATCTGAGCCATGGTTTTGACAGATTTTGAAGAATGCTTTCAAATCAAATATTTTTTGTGTTAGATGTATTGTTTCAGGTTTGACATCAATTAAGTTTATGTAAGAATGTTATTGACATCTGTTTGGTGGAGAGGAAGGTTTACAGTGAATAAATCAGTTTAGATCTGTTCCTCACACAAAACTTATAGCTACCGTAACAGTAGCATAGTAGCATATGAGTTGTATATTATTCGGTTTTCTAAATTGCCTAAAATGTCCGGGTTTTATCTTTGTTCAAACAGCGACTGCTTTCATACCTGCTTAGATTAAATGGTTACTCCACTGCAAAATGAAAATTTTGTCATTAATCACTTAATCCCATGTCATTCCAAACCCGTAAAAGCTTCGTTCATCTTCAGAACACAATTTAAGATATTTTGGATGAAAAATGGGAGGCTTGAGACTGTCCCATAGACTGCCAAGTAAATAACAGTGTCAAGGTCCAGGATACAACAAAAACAACATAATAAAACACAACCTTACAAAACTAATTCAACAATAACTTTATGAAGCGACGAGAAAAATAACTAAACAATAAAAAAAAAAAAATAACGAATTTATTCATCATAGCACCATTTTGGCAATTCTGAGCTATACACAGGCGGCGTACGCTCTTCTGTGTCAGCCGCGCTGCACCAATGCGCTGCTTCCTCTCTATATCCAAAGCGTAAATACACGTAAAAACGTATCATTGTGGCGCGGCTGACACAGTAAGCCGCTTGCGTACTAGTCAGATTTGTAAAAATGGCTATAAGAGCAAATTTTGAAATAAATTGTTATCATTAAGTCTTCATCATTCACACCACAAAAAGTATTCTCGTTGCTTCATAACGTTACGGTTGAATCACTGATGGCAGATGGACTATTCTGATGATGCTTTTCATACTCTCCTGGACCTTCACACTGTTATTTACTTGGCAGTCTATGGGACAGTCTCAAGCCTACCGGTTTTCACCCAAAATATCTTAAATTGTGTTCCGAAGACGAACGAAGCTTTTATGGGTTTGGAACGACATGGGGGTAAGTGACAAAATTTTCATTTTGGGATGGAGTATCCCTTTAATGACTGAAAAGTAGTTTGACCAATAGCTTGCAGGCATAGTATATAATTGACCAATCATTGTGCGTGAGAAGGAAAGGTTCAAAAGCAATGCAAATAGGCCTACGTGTGTGAGGCCTTTTAGAAAAAAAAAACCTGGACATTTTACACAATTTAGAAATCACAGCCAGAATATGTCTCCCTGTTGTATATGAACTCCGGTTATGGTGCTTTCCAGTCAACAGACTTTGTATAAAAAAAATAATATTCTAGAAAACTTCTGTGGTTACCCACAGAAAAAAATAATAATAATCATAATTAAAAAAAAAAAAAAACACTGAAAGAGGATGACCAATTTTTTTTTTTAGAGCTTATTCATTCACCTACTACAGGGGCTGTCCGGTTTAAAGTCTTACTCAAAAGCACATCAGAGATAGTTCTGCTAAACCCCCTACTGTTGATTATCAGCCTGGGACGCTTACCTGTGTCCAGGACCCTGTTCATTACACACATCCAGAGGACGAGTCCAGTTTTGGGCAGCTTCATTTGGCTCATTTCTGACTTGAAGACTGTCTGCTGCTGAGAAAGTAAAACAAAAATCAAGTCACCGCTGGATCACAGCCAAACTCTTGCGCAATGTCCCACATTAAAACAGCCTCCCACGCAAACACATTGTATCCAAACCTCGCCGGCTGAATAGTGTATTTTTAGTCTAAAAACATCTAAATTAAAATAAATAAAATATTATTCACATTTACATTCAGTCATGTAGCAGACGCTTTTATCCAAAGCGACTTACTAAAGTTTACTAATTATATATATTAATATATAAATACATATCAATAGATCATTTCAAATAGGCAAATAAATAAAAGGCTTATATTTAAGACACTACTGGCACAATAAAGCGCACCCACGCCACTTTTCTATAAAGCACTTATTGGACAGATAAGACATTAAAATAAGCTCGTTTCTATTTTTTCTATTTACAAGTCAAAGCACATTCTAAACACACATCTGCCATGAATGAAAACGCAAATGATGCAAACCAAATGGAAAGACGGATCAGCGCGTAAAGTCTACATGAACTCGTGAGGTACCTGTGCTGGATGAAGTTGAAGAAGCAGAGAGATGATTTCTTTCCAATATTTACAGCCTTTAAGTGTCCGGAGATGCTGATGACATAGTGTCGGCAGAGGATCTGATTCTGCTGTGATGTGATGATCTGTTTCGCTGTTACGCGCTCTTCCAAATGCGGACATGCGCGGTGATGCGTAAAAGCGCGTGGTACTGAGGTGTACATTTCATCATTTTCCGTAGAACAAGAGTCCGTTTCTGTTTGACATTATTTTGTATCGTACCTGATCAAAAAATATTTATTTTTATGTTTCTCATGCATCAAATAATACAATATAATGCAATTGCAGTGAGTATGATTGTATTTTATTAATAATAATAATAATACATGTAACATAATATTATATAAATATCTTTTATTTTTCTACATAACGTTTTATACAAAAAATTTAAAATGTTTATTTCAGTAGTTATGCATCAAATACAATAAAAAAATGTGTGCACATCCATTTTCTAGGCTATTTCATAAACAACTGAAATGCATTTGTGAAATGCTCAAACTATGAACTGCTACGTTTTTACACAGTAATTCAGACTTTTCCTACAATAACTCACAAAGCCATACACAGATACACTAAATGCTCATAACACACTGTGAGATTATTAAAAAGAGTAGGCCTGAAACTTTTAATGCAGTGAAGTATTTGGGGAAAATTAGTCTTTCTGTTTGAAAATGCCATAATGGTTTAAGATATTTGACTAATAGAAAGAAAAGAAAAAAAACCCTAATCCTCCTACAGTACATGCAGGTGATTTTTAGAATATTATAACACATTTTTCAGGATATTTGTAACAGATCAGGTGTGGTTTAGAGCTATGTTTAAATTGCTCAGAGAGAGGGAGACCATGTTTGTTTTTAATTGCATCAGATGGAAAACAGTCATCATGTAATTGCAAATCCCACTCAGCCAAAACAACCCCAAAGCACCCTTGTGGAGATTCAAACACACCACACACAATGCTGTGATGAGGGAATATTTCTCACACTGTTATTATCCATGAACACATCACAACACTGGCACATTCTTTTATTTACATAAGAGTTGCAAAATGACATGCAAAACATACAGCAACAACAAAGCATGAACAATATGTCAGAAAATGCTGATTCAAATCATGCCTTACGGTGTAACTAAAACCAAGCATAATATTTGCCATCAGCTGATAAAAATGATGAAAACAGAAGAGAGTGTTATAGATATGGACTAGTATTTTAGCTGGAAGCAGCTATTTTCTCTTCACAAGACATTAACTGATGGACTGGAGTGGTGTGGATTGCTTGTGGATTATTGTGATGTTTTTATCAGCTGTTTGGACTCTCATTCTGACGGCACCCATTCACTGCAGAGGATCCATTGGTGAGCAAATGATGTAATACTGATTTCTCCAAATCAGTTCCCATGAAGAAACAAACTCTTCTACATCTTGGGTGGCCTGAGGGTGAATAAATTTTCATTTTTGGGTGAAACTAATCCTTCAAAAGTGCAAGTTCACCGCAGTTATTCATACAGTAATGCACTTTGTTTCCATGTGGAGTGATAAAACAGTGAAAGTACTTGAACTAGAATGACTCAATGAATCATATGAGTTATATACCTGAAGTAAAATAACTTCGCAAAACCCTTGGCCTGTCATAAACAGAGTTTAAATAATCACAATGGCTCAGAGGAAGCAAGCATTTCAGATATCAACTTCCCTAAAGTCCCATTAGAACAGGTTATTGGAATACATACAGTATGCTGTGGATTCTCATTCAATAACATGCAAATGAATGTTTTACCTCCCTTTTGGGTGCTGCACAAATATAACATTTAAATTTGTAATATGTGGTTTGAGGAACAGGCAGGAGAAACAACACAATTATTGCTCATCAAATACAACAGTACTTTCAACTTGGTAACTTGTATCATCACACTATGCAAAACCGATCCACAGATTGCTTGCTGCAAACTGTGCACTGTATACTGCATGTATTTGTGGAGCATTGACTGATCCATACTGTAAATGGGGTAGTAGTATATTTCAGCATTAACACACATTAACAATGTTGTGTGATAAATATTTGTGACGTGAAGCGAAGTATGGTGTTCCATACTCTGTATTCATGCTCTGCATCACTCACTCACTCACACACACACACACACACACACACACACACACACGGAGCAGTGGGCAGCTATTTTTGCTGAGGCGCCTGGGGAGCAGCTGGGGATTTGGTAGCTTGCTCAAGGGTCTCACCTCAGTCGCGGTATTAAGGGTGAAAGAGAACGCTTTACATTGTATCATGGTGGCTTGTATCATGATAGTGGCTGAACAAACTCAGGGTTGCAGGATTGACAGGAATGAGTTGACAAAATCAAACCAGTCCAATCTGGCTTTGCTGGTACCATAATGCTGATCATCAGTTTTCTCTGTCAACTCAGACTCAGAGAGTCTGTGCGATTCACTACCAAAAATATGAAGAATTTCAACACATTTACAGAGCAACTTAAAGGAAACATCTTGCCATATCAGTGCAAGTAAAAGTTGTGAAGTAAGTTTATATAGTTGATAATATTTATAGGTGTAAAAACACTTAAAAATCTAAGCTCATATGTAGTCATGTTTAAATCTATTAATTCTAAAACGTATTTATATAGCATATCTTTGTATATTTATATTCATTTAAAATAAATCTTAAGAATTATTATTATACTAAACTGGCTTGTTTAATGGATTAAGGGTATAATAATTATATAAATCATTTAAATAATTATAATTAATAATCATCTCTAAAAGTCAGATGATTTTTATCTTTAAAAATGTTTTACTATGTAGTGTCCTTTAATTTGAAGCAAGAGAAACTGGGGGTTTCAAAGCTGATTGGTCAAATTTCGGTTTGAGATCTCTAGACCAGAACATAGAACAGAACATACATTACTAAGGTGATGAACACTGATTAAAGCCGAGCTACTTTCATGGTACCTAAAACCCAGAGTTGGTGCAAACTAATCATAAACTCATCTGGTTAGCCAGTTAAACCAGCTTTATAGTGCATGGCCCTAAAACAAGTCACTTCTTGCTAAATGACATCAACAAAACCTGTTCAGGAGACAACGGTTAAAATAAGTTACAGAGGAATTGTGCAATTCTTGCTCTGATGCATGTTAAAATGATCATTTCTAATGTACTATATATCCAAGTGCCTGTACACATATCACATGATTCATGCGGTCTCCATAATGGCCAATTACTCACTTGCTCAATCGCTCAAACCAAACATAGCAGCATTATTCCAAGTCACTCGTGAGTTCAGTCGTGATGAAGAATGAATGGGGAAGAACTTAAGATGACATAACAAAGACAACATACAATCATCTTCAAGTAAATACATTAAAATGAGTCATTTGTTGTTTGCTGCATAACAAAATGTCACTGATATTGCGCTGAGTTTTCAGTCAGAAATTATGAATAAATCTATAAACAAACTTCACACAAAGCTTGAGAAATTATGAATAAATCTTTAGTCCAACTGCACACACAGCACACAGAAACAACAACGTGCATGCTGTAACTTACTAACTTTACATGCTGTAATCTATAAATAAGGTTTATTTAAAGGTTGGTAGCAAACAACACTGATGCTCATCGTTCATTCTTTTTTTTTTTTTTTTATTGTAAGAGTTAATATAACTTACAGCACTATGTTAGCCTGAAGGCTTGAGTGGGAGTTTCAGATCTGCACCTGTTAAACCTGTTTCAGAGTAACCTGTTGGACACTGAGCACAAATCTCATTTACCACAAATGAATACAAAAAGCAGAAATACAGAAAGACTTGATGAAATTATTCAGAAATGCAAGGTAAATACGGGACCCTGAACTTTAACATTGTCTTTCAGAAGTCAAATAGATGCTTTTTTTAAAAGCAACAAACCCTGACTAACATTATGAGTGGACTTCAGGGAAAAACTACACTACAGTCTAATATCTTAGATGTTTTAAAGGGTTTTTTAATGAAGTATTTTATGCTCACTAAGGCTGCATTTATTTTATCAAAAATACAGTAAAAACAGTAATAGTGTGAAATGTGATTACAATTTTAAAGTGTATTGTAATTTATATTTACTCCAGTCTTCACATGATCCTTCAGAAATCATTCTAATATGCTGATTTGCTGCTCAAGAATGACTTCTTATTATCATTATAGAAAACAGTTGCACGTGCAGGTACATTGCCATTCAAACATTTTGTGTAAGATTAAAAAAGAAAAAAAAATGATACTTTAAGCAGGAATGCATTATATTAATCAAACATGAGAGTAAATTCATTTAACAAAATATTTTTATTTCAAATAAATTATGTTTATTGAACTTTCTATTCATCAAGGAATCACAAAAGAGCATGCATCATGATTCCCATGAAAATATGAAGCAGCACAACTGTTTTCAACGTTGATAATAATCAGGAATGTTTCTTGAGCAGCAAATCAGCATATTAGAATAATTTCTGAAGGATCATGTGACACTGAAGACTGGAGTAATGCTGCTGAAAAATCAGCTTTGCATCACAGGAGTACATTACATTTTAAATATATTCAAATAGAAATCAGCTATTTTAAATAGTAAAAATATTTCACAATATTACTGTTTTACTGTATTTTAAAAAATGATTTATAAAAATGTACTGAAAGAGCTTCACTAAAGATGCCGGGATGGTGGCTTATTGTCCTTTACATTTGCATGGTAAGGGTAAAGACAGCTCCAGCAGTCTGGAGGATGCGGTGGCGGCCCAAGCAGAAGGACTGACCTGGTAGGGGTCGTACCCCTCAAACAGGGCCTGATGGGTCTTGGGTTGAGTCAGTTTCTGCAGTTTCTCACTGGCTATGGTCTTCAGAACACGATCTGGAATCCGGCCTTGTGAGAGCATGCTGTGCATGGACCTGCTTAGGAGCTGAGCGCTGGAAATAATGACAGAAGAGAGAATTACAATTCAAACCCAACTGAACCTGTGTCAATAACCCATAGTGCATCGGTTACTTTCTGAGCAGTTGCAGACTGTATATGCATGGAATGTGATTGAAATGCTGATCACATGGGCGCTTGAATCAGCACTGCAGTGTGTCAACAGCGTCTGTACTCGCTTTGGTTGTGCCAAATTACATATTCTTGGATTCGGCTTGGCAATTTTAACTTTTAACATTTAACTGCTAAACCACAAGAACCCAGATGTGTCATGTGTCATGCAGTTTTACAATGAAAAGCATGTTTTGCAGAATGTGCTCGAGGTCCAAATAACAGTCTGATGCAATGTTGTAAAGCAGTAATGCAATGTGACAAACCCAGTAATAAAAAGAAAGCAGGTGAACGATGATAAACATCAGAAGCCAGAAATGACCAGTCTGGCTTCTGGAGATCTAACAGTTTGAGTTTAGCTTCAGTGCTATTTTAGTAGCATAATATGTACTATTACAGTTTATGCTAAAATTAGATTTCATTTTTATATGTTTTGTTTCCACTTCAGTAATTTTTTTTTAGTATTTTTATACATCATTTAATATTTCTATTTAATAATTTTATTCAGTAGTTTAAGTTTATTTAGCTTTGGTTATTTTAGTACTTAAACTAAAAAAAATTTAAAGGTTGCCTTGTCAACAAGGTGAAATAAAATAACAATAATAAAAATATATATATATATATCTCAAATAATGGTTATTTAAAAAAAATAATAACTCTGACTACCACATGCTAAAAGTATGTACTTCCCTTGTGATGAGAATGTTTATAATTTCAGTATGTGGTAAGACATCATACAAATATTTGGAAACACTTTCATAGCACAGATGTCATGTCATTTAATATTTGCACAGGCATGTTTTAGTTTCCCGCTACATGAACTGTGTCAAAGAACCCAGGAAATGGCTCAATGAATGTAATTTTTTTACAGGTGCATCTCAATAAATTAGAATGTCGTGGAAAAGTACATTTATTTCAGTAATTCAACTCAAATTGTGAAACTCGTGTATTAAATAAATTCAGTGCACACAGACTGAAGTAGTTTAAGTCTTTGGTTCTTTTAATTATGATGATTTTGGCTCACATTTATCAAAAACCCACCAATTCACTATCTCAACAAATTAGAATACTTCATAAGACCAATAAAAAAAAAACATTTTTAGTGAATTGTTGGCCTTCTGGAAAGTATGTTCATTTATTGTACATGTACTCAATACTTGGTAGGGGCTCCTTTTGCTTTAATTACTGTCTCAATTCAGCATGGCATGAAGGTGATCAGTTACTGCTGAGGTGGTATGGAAGCCCAGGTTTCTTTGACAGTGGCGTTCAGCTCATCTGCATTTTTTGGTCTCTTGTTTCTTATTTACCTCTTGACAATAACTCATAGATTCTCTCTGGGGTTCAGGTCTGGTGAGTTTGCTGGCCAGTCAAGCACACCAACACCATGGGCATTTAACCAACTTTTGGTGCTTTTGGCAGTGTGGACAGGTGCCAAATCCTGCTGGAAAATGAAATCAGCATCTTCAAAAAGCTGGTCAGCAGAAGGAATCATGAAGTGCTGCAGGTGCAGTGACTTTGGTTTTCAAAAAACACAATGGACCAACACCAGCAGATGACATTGCACCCCAAATCATCACAGACTGTGGAAACTTAACACTGGACTTCAAGCAACTTGGGCTATGAGCTTCTCCAGCCTTCCTCCAGACTCTAGGACCTTGGTTTCCAAATGAAATACAAAACTTGCTCTCATCTGAAAATAGGACTTTGGACCACTGGGAAACAGTCCAGTTCTTCTTCTCCTTAGCCCAGGTAAGACGCCTCAGGAGTGGCTTAACAAGAGGAATACGACAACTGTAGCCAAATTCCTTGACACGTCTGTATGCCTTGGCCCCAGCCTCAGTCCATTCCTTGTGAAGTTCACTCAAATTCTTGAATCGATTTTGCTTGACAATATTTTCTAGGCTGCGGTTCTCTCGGTTGGTTGTGCATCTTTTTCTCCACCACACTTTTTTCCTTCCACTCAACTTTCTGTTAACATGCTTGGATACAGCACTCTGTGAACAGCCAGCTTCTTTGGCAATGAATGTTTGTGGCTTACCCTCCTTGTGAAGGGTGTCAATGATTGTCTTCTGGACAACTGTCAGATCAGCAGTCTTCCCCATGATTGCGTAGCCTAGTGAACCAAACTGAGAGACCATGTTGAAGGCTCAGGAAACCTTTGCGTGTGTTTTGAGTTGATTAGCTGATTGGCATGTCACCATATTCTAATTTGTTGAGATAGTGAATTGGTGGGTTTTTGTTAAATATGAGCCAAAATCATCACAATTAAAAGAACCAAAGACTTAAACTACTTCAGTCTGTGTGCATTGAATTAAATTAATACACAAGTTTCACAATTTGAGTTGAATTACTGAAATAAATTAACTTTTCCATGACATTCTAATTTATTGTAACAGGAAGGTGTGGCAGGACACACTGAATGGATTGTCCCAGTGTAAAATTAGCTAATAAACTTCAGTTTACCTCACACCTAATTTGCTTCTTAGGGAACATTAGCCTAAAAAACAAACACACCTACTCTCTTTGAAAATTCACCACAAATAGTGCAGTTTGCCTGAGACCACTAGTGAAAATGCTTCTACTTTGCATTATTTATAATTTAATATTTAATATGAATTTTTCTCTCTATCTAATCTCCCTATTATATTTTCCATTAACTATAGATCTCGAAAATATATTCAAAAATTATTTTAACGCCTCATATTACAGGATAACATTTTTTTTTTTTACTTTTAACCATTTAAACTTATGTAGTGGTGTAAAAAAAAAAGAGTCTTTGCCCCCATAAATTTTTCATGTTGTCAGATTGTGAGTTGTGGTATAGCATTTAGACACTGGTGGTAAAAGGTATTGGTGGGAGTTTTCATTGTCTTTGGGGTTCAAGGTTTCAATTACATAATCTTTGACTGTAAAAAGACTCCAAATATCACTGAGGTGAAGCAGGAACTTCCTTCACAGAGGCAAGACTCTCATGTGTAGCTACAGGAAGTGTTTATAGATGCTGAGGGGGAAATCATTTTTCACACAAAAAGAAGGTCCATTGTGGAACCTTTGCTGTTTTAAAATATGTTTTAGTTGAGATCACAGACACAGTGACGTAAACTGAAGCATATTACAATATATATTTTCTGAATCCTTGGAGAACTGCCTCAGCTTTTGATATTTGTAGGCTTTTTAACACCTGAAGATTGCATGATTGAAACCTTGAAAGCAAAAAAAAAAAAAAAAAAGAAAAAAAAAAAAAAAAAAAAAATTTTGTGTCCACTAGACTTTAAATACTACCACATACCAAAGTACAATCTGATAAAAATATATGTAAAATATGTGCAAAAGCTCAGAAATTAAGATTAAAAGAATTCTTTACAATGCTGTATTGGTTTCTGGGTTCTTTAGGCTCTTTATAAAAACCTACTGTATTATATTTGACGCACCAATTTCTAATGCCTCTAAATTATCAACAATCAAAATTTTGCTGCAAACTATTTACTACATGCTTTCTGTCGTCGATTAATATTTTTACACTTTTTAGCAAGTAAAAGGCCTTTTAGTATAGTTGTAAAAATATCCAGCTTCAGCTAATGGTTCATGTGTCTTTTTGTTGTGAAATTTTGATCAATTTTATAAATTAAACTTATACTTAAATTTAAATCAGGAGTATCAATTATGACCATCAGGCTTCTGATGAACGTTTATTTGTTAATCTATCATCATTGTTTGCCACCACAATAAAAAATACAGAGCTTTAATCATAAAACTAGGCATTTAAATATCTTACTAAGGTATATTATTGGGAGATACAGAGTGACAACTGAGATTAATACGTATTTTATGTAAGTATCTATCAGGATTTCATCTTAGTTTGTGGCGTATAAATATCAACAACTGCACCAAATGGCATAGTTTTGCTTAGTTTGGGCCCCTGAATAAAACTGAGGTGTGTTATTCCTCTTTGAGTTTGAGCTCCATTTTCTCACTATATCATACTATATGAGCCACAAAAGCAGGGTGTATCAAATATGATACTCTACAAAAAAAATGCATGTATTTTTAAAATATATTTTGTCTGGAAGTTCAATATACCGTTCCATTTAAAATATATGTATATAGTTTTCTTACTATTTTTCATATGTCAGGCATTACAGGGTTCAAGAACCAGTGAAGAACTTTTATTAGGTGTTCAAGATGGATCACAAATTCATTTTGTACATTGTGAGATAGTGCATTTACTTACAGTGGCCAGCAGAGGGCATAGGAGGCAGTGTCAGTGAACACACTCCTTCAGAAGAACCATCCACTCCGGTGACCTTCTGTCAGGACAGACGTATGAGCTGTGTTCAGAATATGATGCAAATTCTCTGTATACAAAAAAATATACAAACAAACAAACAAACAAAAAATCCCTGGTGACCTACTGCAATTGCAATGCAATGTAGGATCAGAGTGCATGGCAGTGCACTTGTGAAGATATGTGGGTTGTTTCATTGTGTTTTCTGCTTCATGTTATTTTTCTAAAAAATAAATAAATAAATAAATTAGTATATGCAGTAAAGTAATACTGTAGTTGACTATGATCATGATTTATTTGCTTTCAGCTTCTTTCCTTACTTCAAATCAACTAGATGACACCTGAGAGAGCTGGATTCATATTTTCATATTGACTAATTACAGATGCCATCATCAGTGAAGAACACAGCCAGTCAAAGCCAGTTAAAGTTGGACTGGGAGAGCGTTATTGCATGACGACGTCAGCTGTTTTGCTGCTGCGTGATTCTCTAAACAGATACTGAACTTATGAGATGTGCATCATGGGACACTGTGGAAGGGAAATTACTGTCTTTGTCTTTCAATGAAGATAAAATGGAATGAATATGAGTTTAACTCTCAGTCTATTGTATATTCACATTAATGAAGGCTGAGGTGGGTAAAGCGATTATAAAAACTTGATATACAGTCCTGCTCATATTCCTTTGAAGAAATAGTTTCATCTGTTCATGGGAACAGATTTGGAGAAATTTAACATTGCATCTCTTGCTCAGCAATGGATCCTCTGCAGTGAATGGGTGCCGTCAGAATGAGAGTCCAAACAGCTGATAAAAACATCACAATAATCCACAAGTAATCCACAACACTCCATCTATCAATTAATGTCTTGGGAAGAGAAAAGCTGCATGTAAGAAACAAATTCATAATTAATGACTGTACAAGGCTTTCCTCATTTCCTCCTTTAGCTGTTTCACTACTTTAAATAGTTCCGTTTCTTTCTGGCTATTAGCTGTTAGTTTGCGAACCTTACTCTTAACAACTTGGCTGTGGGCGTCTGGGACATCAGCGTGTGCCCCTCCTATTCTGCTGTTTTTCTGAGGGACTGCTTCTTCAGTTTCTATTTCGTTGACTTTGGTGACCTTAGTGCTGGTTTTCTTTAGCTTGACTTGTCTTTCATCCTCAACACAAGCTGCTTCGTTCATCCTTTCTAGGAGCACATCATCAGTTATCTGCAGGTCATCCAGGTAGGGTTTAGGTTGAAATTTAATATTATCACTCAACAGCCCGGTACTGACAGATCTCAAGAACTTTTTCTGTATTTACTCAGGGCTACCCTGTTCATCAGACTTTACTTCTTTGGATGCCAGCAACAGCCTTTCTTTCAGTTCAATAGCACAAAACAGAAAGTTTTGAGGGGATTCCAGAAGGTCTTGGCTAATATTCAACAACTTGTGGAACTGTCCTCCTTAAAATGCCCCTTTAAGACTGTTTTCAGCTGGGGATGGGTGAGGTTACTTTTTATCTCCAGCATGTCGCTTAAGCAGAGGCCAGGGCTAATTGCTTTTACCACTGCATCAGTCACTTCAGACTCATTATATCCCTCGCTGAGCCCCATATCAATTTGGTGCATTAAATTGGTATATGAAAGCTTCTCCTTTTGGCCTCTTTCCCCTATCTGACCACATATTTTAAATCCCCTCCTTATTGTGACCTCAGGCAGTTTATTTACTTGAGAGGGATAATCAGTTTTTACGGTTGTCAAAGTGGGATCTCCACTGTCCAATTTTTCACTCAGTCTGTTAATTTGGTCAACTAAAGCTTGAGTGGATGTCTGAAAACTCAGCTGAAGCTCTGAATATTGTTTTTGCAATTTGTCGAGTTCGTTCACATGCCTCTTTTTTGTTTTTTGAGCTGGCTTCTGAAACGTGATCCCTCCGTCTTAATCTGCTCCAGTAGATTATTTAGGTGCTGCTCTGCCACCTCTCCTTCCTCTGACTCAATTACATTGTCTACTGACTCACTGATAAGGCGAATTAACATGTGCTTTTTCTTATCTGGAGACACAAGGATTTTCGCAAAACTGCACACCTCCATCAGCTGTTCGATGTGCAGGCTTAGCAGAGCCTCACTCACCCGGTCCTGCAGGCTCTCCAGCTCCAATATTTTTTTATTTATTTATGTGTGTGTGATTTCCGCACGATCTCTCCTCACGCGCTCTCCATGCGCATCTTCATCTCCCTCATGTGCACAGTTAATTCTCCCGGGCTGGCTCGCCAATTTTGTTGCACAAATCAAGTAATCACACCGACCGAAATTTAAGTTCTTTACTGAGAGATCCCAAAACTGAAAGTACAAACATGAACAGCTTATCAGAGATGCTGTCTTCACACATTAACATCCAAAAACATATACTCAACACAATCCCAACCCAAAAACTAACCTGGATCAACATCTTTTGAAGATCCTGGATCAACATTATTGTCCAAAAATATAGACTTAACCCAATCCCTACCCCTAAACCTAACCCTACCCATAATTTATTCCTCAAATCAGTGTGAAATGATAGAGTGTAGAAGAGTGTAGAAGCACCTAATCCTAATTGTAAAACTAAAGCAGATATTTCCTGAAAAGTTATATCTCAATTCTATATATATCTCAAGATTGGAATGTTGATCCAGGAACATGTACTCGGTGAAATCACGCTTACCGGTACAACATTAAGTGAAACACGCATGCGCCTCTTACCTAGGACCTTTAGCAGTTAGCAACTTAGCCAGATGTGTGTCTCCATGAATCAATTTTTAAGAACAGGAACATTACATTTTAAACTACGTATAAACAAATTAAACAAAATAACAGTTCAATATTTGCTGTTTTAACACTATTGTACAAGCATTGGGGGAAGGCTTTTCTTATTCATTGCATGTATTTTTCTACTTTATATGCACTTATTAATCATTTACTGCAGAATATAAAACAGCAGCAGAAGCCAACAAATAAGCAACAAGTAAGTTCACTCAACACAAAAGCAAGCAAGGACTCAAGAATCCTACAGCAATAAATGGGTCTTAAAATAAAGAGGTTTCTTTGTTGAATCTAGTGTCATTATATAATTATCACATTATAATAAAGGCATAGATATAATTTGTTAGACATAAGTCATTAAGCTAGTTGAACCCTGCTGAAGCTTGAAGATCTTTGAAGAACAGGTAAATAATACAGAAAGGCTCTTGAGAACTACACTGTCACTGCAGGGCAAAATCCTGAACATCAGTGTTTGAACATGCTGAAGTATGCTAGATGAGCACAAATCACCACACATGTAGACACAAGTTAAATAGTTACCACAGTATTTGTATTGCCTAATAATTAAATACCCAGGTGAAACATGACATTTTTTCTAGATGTAAAATTCACAAATGCATTAAGAAATTACTGCAAAACATCAGTTCACCCCATGTTTGCATAGACATTTGTAATGTCATCTGAGAGTTTTAGTTCAGGCATATAATGAATTTAATGAGTTTAAGCTATACTGGGTAGCTTGTGTCCCTCCAGCGGTTGAAGCACAAAACTACATGTGCACACGGGTTGATAAAAGTATGCAGTTTCCCGGAAATCCGTCCTGACAACTTTAAAATATGAATAATTATTATAGGGTTACCAAAGTGACTTAGGTTAAGGCAAAAACACGGTTTGGAAGATGGTTGTATAATGTACTCTCTCAATATGTAAATTTTATTACCTTTGAACCAAAAAAAGTTACATAGTGTAGCTTTAAAATGAAGACTTGATTGTTAAATATACAGATTACATATACAGTACAGACCAAAAGTTTGGAAACATTACTATTTTTAATGTTTTTGAAAGAAGTTTCTTCTGCTCATCAAGCCTGCATTTATTTGATCAAAAATACAGAAAAAAATGTAATATTGTGATATATTATTACAATTTAAAATAATTGTTTTTAAATTTATTATACTTTAAATTATCATTTATTTCTGTGATGCAAAGCTGAATTTTTAGGATCATTATCACATGATCCTTTAGAAATCATTCTAATATGATGATTCATTATCAAAGTTGGAAACAGTTCTGCTGCTTAATATATTTTCAGAACATGTGATACTTTTTTAGGATACTTTGATGAATAAAAAGTAAAAAAAAAAAAAAAAAAAAAAAAAAAGCTATGTTTTTAAAATATAAATATTTTGTAATAACAATATACACTACTGGTCAGTAATTTTTCTTTCTTTTTTTTTTTATAAAATCAATATTTTTATTCAGGAAGGATGTGTTAAATTGATAAAAAGTGATAGTAAAGAAAATATATTATTAGATTTTTTTTTTTTTTTTTTTTTATAAAAATGCAGTTCTTTTTAACCTTTTATTCATCAAATATATTAGACAGCAGAATTGTTTCCAACACTCATAATAAATCAGAATATTAGAATGATTTCTAAATGATCATGTGATAGACTGGATGTTACATGTGACACTGAAGGCTGGAGTAATGATGCTGAAAATTCAGCTTTCATCACAGGAATAAATTATTTTTTAAAGTAGAAGAGACTTCTTTCAAAAACATTAAAAATAGTAATGTTTCCAAACTTTTGGTCTGTACTGTATGTATGTGTTATTCCTATATGTACAAACACTGTGGGTTGTGTTTAAAACTTTGGGTAAGGACTAGGAGCTATTCCTTTAACAAACACCACTAATAATCTATTACAGTACTTATGTTCCCATGTTTATATGTTAGTAATTCTGAAGGAAGTTTAACTTGTCCACACCCTTCATTTGCCCTTCTCTGCTTTCTGAAACGTGAAGGTCTTGTTGGATCAGACCAAAGGGAGGCTGGAGTCCAGGATCACTGTTGCCGTGGTAACCAAGGCGGTTTCCTGGTGGTTGTTCAGGAATTTTCTTTGACCAGACACTGATGAAAGGTTCCTGCTTCAGTGAACAGTACACCTTCACACAAACACACACACACACACGCACACACACACACGCTGCACAAAAATGAACAATTACAGTAAAAAACATTAATCAGGAAGAAAAAAAAAAAAGTCACTTAACCCCAAATTTGTCTTCCACATGTGCACATGCAAAAACAAAAACAAAAAAAACAACACCACAAAAATTGGCGTAATGTCAGACGTTTTAAGATCAACATTACATGAAATATTAAGAGAAAGTGTATGTTTGGTTATGTGACTGTGACCATGTCTTTTACATTTTTCACCATTTTAATAACTTTTTTTGCCTTTGCTATTTCTATAATTATAACAGTAATGTAGGACAATGTTGGCACTTGTTTCCTCAGGATAACACGTTAGAATGCAAAGAGACCATGTTTAAATATTCCTGAGAGATTCGTTACTGTCACAGTAACACAAGAACACATATCAAATAAACACAACAGACCCTCAAGACCCTGGCCAAACATTTGCATACGCAAGAGTAGCTTTCTGGCCTTTGGCTTGTGTTTTGAAGCAAACACCAGTAATTGTTTCTCTAGAAAAAGGCACAAACAAATACTGAGAGCAAAGTCACCCAGCTGGTTGTTCTCATCTGTGACAGTGTGATATGCGAGATGGTTCAGATGGGACTTTGTCTGGACAGCATATATCAGTTGTGTTGAGTCTGATTCCCAGAAACACACACACACACACACACACACACACACACACACACACACACACACACACACACACACACACACACAAAAGCATTAGCGCTCAGAGTCAACAACAGAGTGTGTATAAGCTCGGTCACATGGAGGAGGTCTGACCTATTTTTTTTTAGTGTGTTGCATGAATGTTTTATGAGAAGGAACCCTTTCTTCTGCTGAGAGACACGGATCACCTTTTAGCCCAGTAATGTCACATCCAATCAGGATCCAACCATACAGATGACAATTCAACACACGCACATTATTTTTTAGAAAACAACTCCTAATTTATTCCAAAGAAATGAAAAGCTGGAAAACAGCATACAGAAAAAACAAAAACACACTAAAATCAGTCATCATGAACAATAGTTACCGTGTGGATCTCTACAGCAATAGAAACCCTGTGTAGAAGTCTAAACGCAGTAGTGTGCGTGTGTGTGTGTTGAGTGGACGTGCAAGTAAACCAATCCCAAAACCATGTTCATTTGAAAGCTTTTCACTATAACATTCACTTAACAACAGGAGATTGTGTTTGTTCTGAGGAAAATGCTTGAGTTTCATCTGCATTTTTTAACATATGGATGTGGCTTATGATTATAGGTGACCTTATTTCAAATATCATGTAAAGCCAGATTAACTCAGAAGAGACGGTTAATGTGAGGTTTCTCATGAAGCTTTAAGTATTGCTAAGAAGTCCTCAGAAACAAGCCGGTGACACTAAGCGGTATCTGGTCGAGTGAAATGATGGGTAGCATTGAGAGCATACAGCTGCCGTTAGTGAAGCCAAATGCCACAGTAATGACCGCTTCCTGTCATGCTACAAGACCAGAACACTGAAGCAAATGAAAGTACAGCTTTAGATGGTCGGAGGACATCACTTCCTGTTTCCGTCATCCTCAGCACCCCGAGATTCTGGGAGCAGAAGAAATCTTTGTGTTTGCAGATGGCCATCCAGACAAGCGAAAGTCCCATTTGGAAACATTCCAGTGTCGTATTTTTACTTCCTTACCGCTAAACCATGATTCATTGCTTCTAGTTAGTACCAAAAGGAAGTTAAGGGCCGGCTTCCTGTTCCTAAAGAGAAGCCCTCATTTTTGCTTACAGTCACTCAACATTATAATTCAGTCATTATTCACTCACACACATCATTCCAAACCAGCATGATTTTATATAGTGGAACACAAAAAGAGAAATTTGTAGAATGGAACTAAATTGAAAGTGGATGGTGACCATCACCATCAAGCCCTAAAAAGGACAAAAAGATCAAAATAATACCATGGAAGCCGATTTCTGCCACATAAGAGGAAAAAAAATTATGTAATTCATAAAACATAAATGCATAACTATGACATAAGTTAAAATTAACAGCTATTAGGTAAAAAACCAAAAAAAAAAAAAAAAAAAAATTATGATAAGAAAACTGAATTATAATCATAATTAAGATTTTATCTCTTAATTTCAACTTTTTTAGTATGTCTGAAAAGGACCAAAAGCACCACAAATGTAGTCATTTTGATATATTTTGAAGTCAAACAATAGGTTTGTGTGACAAACAGATCTGGAGTTGTTATTTGTATTTTTGCCTCTGCCCTATTTAAAATACGCAGAAACACAAATCAAGCGATGCAACATAGCGAAACATTTATATATGGCAACTAATATGTGGTGTTAATTATAATTCACATACAAAGTTGAAATTAACATAAAAAGTGGAATTATGAGGTAAGAGGTGTAAATTATGACATTTGACAAATATTTGATAATTTATAATTGACAAAAAAAATTGACTACATTTCTAATTGAAGCTTTTTTAAACAGATTTATTTTATTTATTTACTTTTTATCTGAACAGTTTGACTTTGTCATACTTTAGAATTTTACCCTCATAATTATGACTTTGTATGCCAATTTCCACTTTTTATAAACAAAAAAGTATTTAAATTGTGAAAACAAATGAGAATTGAGAGATGCAACATTGCATTTTTTTTACTTCACACAAAGCTACAGTGTGGGTTTAGAAGACTTACATGGACTACATTTACGGCGATTTTGTCCTTTTTAGAGCATAACAGCCATGGTCAGCATCCACTTTCATTAACAGCATTCAAAAGATCTTCTTTTGTGTTCAACAGAAGAAAGTCATACTGGTTTGGAACAACATGAGAATGAGCAAATGATGACAACTGTCATTTCAGGTGATTAACTTCAAGAAATCCTACAGAGGATGAGATTTGTACTGTACATCATTGCTTTTTAGTATTTAGCAAAATCTTTATAAATACTTTGGTTGGGCTACATTTCATCCTCATATTTGAAAACTATCATTTGAAGGGTTTGGAGCAGAGAAGGGAATAATATTACAGCTCCCAGTGTGATGCGAACACACTTTGGAGTCAAGTGGTGCGTAAAATATTCTTCACACGTGTGCAGCACATCAATACAGTGTCTGTACAGGCCGACTGTGTTTTCATTCACACGCCTGAAAAATCTAATTCCCACTCCAAACACAAATCAAACTCTCAAAGAGCCTGCGATATGTGATTGAAAATGAAGAACTATAGTAGTCATCTGAGTGTGTGGTCTCAGAGCGTCTGCACCAGCACCGGGAACAGCAGGGACAGGTGTTCGGCTCCGCGGATGGGCAGTTTGTTTGTGGTGTAGTAATGAATGACTTCAGGGATGGAGTCAAACGGAGGACTGTTCTCTCCCAGAATGAACTTCCCATCACGAGACTGCGAGAACTTAATGTGCATGAACCCGTGACAGCTCCTGCAGAGAGAAGGAGGGGGAGAGAGAAAGTCTTTATGAGTTTACATATTGCTTTGTACAGCTGACCTGGAATGGCAGAGATGTGTCTGTCGGTAGAGACTGCGCTATACTGTTTTTACAACAGTATTAGTAGGCAAGGCTGCTATACATTATAAATAGGAAAAACAGTGTGGTTGTTGTTAACTAAAACTATTCAAAACCATTTTTGTTCAATAAAATAAAGCTAAAATGAATAAATGCTATATGAAAACGTGTGCATAAAATGAAACCAAAATAAGTTTAACCCTGTAAAACCTACTGTTTCATATTTGATATGCTAATTTCTAAGCCCTCTGAATGATCAACATAATCAAAACGTTGCTGTTGTACACAATCTACTACATGCATTCTGTGGTCTGATTGATAGTTGATACTTTTTTAGCAAGTAAAAGGCCTTTTAGTATAATTGTACAACTTCAGCTCGTGCTTCATGTGTCTCCTGCTGTGAAATATTGATAAATTGATCATCAAACTAAGCATATATAAATGTCATCTTAAGACATTATTGGGAGATACAGAGAGACAACTGATATTAATATGCATTTGATGTCAGTAGTCTGTTTTAAAGATTATATTTATTATTCATTACAGGATATCAGAACTTTATCTTACTTTCTGGCCATATAAATATCAGAATCTGCACCAAATTGCATATTTTTGCTCCATTTGGGCCTCTGAATATTTTTTTTTTGTAGTTTTTTCCTCCATATTCTCTGTCAGAGGTCCCCGGCTCAAATTTTAGATTTTGCTAATATTCTTTCTGAAGAAAGATAAACACGTATAGTGATGAAAGCCAAAATATTAAATGTCATGGATGAATATTTACTGAGCAATCCAATATTTTGCAGAGGGGGGTCAAAAAGGCAATTTTCACCTGAGATTCAGAGTCAAATTACAGGGGGTTAAAAATGACTTCAGCATCATAATACTTTTACACAGAGACTGGTAGGTCTATTAGTAAAATCTGTTGACTAGCAGTCTTTGTTGAATTATGTACCAATGGTGATCATTCAAAAATGATATTTTTTTCTCCAAAGTTTGCATGCCATAAAAGTCTATTGGATCAAATATGATGTTGTATGTTGTCTAAAGGTTCAATAAACTGTTCCATTAAAAAAAAAAAAAAAAAAAAAAAAAAAACTGAAATGAACTATTATTACAAGTTTAGGCAGAAGTTACTAAAGGTACTAAAATAATGAAATATAATTATAAAACAAAAAACAAAATAAAATTAAAATAAAAGCACATAACAAAATTACTAAATCTAAAATGAAATCAGAAAAAAGTAAAAAATAAATAAATAACCAATTCAAAATACAATATAAATAGTACTAAAATAAAGAAAAAGCAGTAAAGAAAATGTGGAGATATGTGAAAATCTGTCTACGTCTCAAACAAGTCAAGAATAAAACTATAAAAAATGTATGGTTCCTGAGTGATATTGCAACTCGCCACATTAATAAAAAGGGAAAATAAAAATAATGAAATGAGATAAAGCACAATTCATTTGTAAAGTATATGATTTACTGAATCATTTCACAATAGGAATTATGGCAATAATTAATATATAAACAATGATATGGTTTATATATTAAATGAGTATATATTGTGATTTATACAATAAAAAAATACAATTAAAAGATAAGATTAAAATACCATGATGTAAGATTTTGATCATATTGCTCACCCCCATAAAACTGAAAAGCAGCCATGCTTTTTGGTGGGCACTATATTATTAATAACATGCTAAATGTATTCAGACCCACACAAAACACCTCAAACCTGAATATTTTACACAGAGCTAGAACAGCTAGATGTAACTGCCCTCCAGCAGTAGAACATGCATGAGGGGAAAATAAATAAATTAATAAATGAAAGCAGATCTAGATAGAGAAAAATAAAATGAGGTTGCACCAGTTGGCTGTTAGGGCGTTGCTATGTGGTTGCTAGGGTGTTCAGGCTGGTTGCTAGTTAGTTGCTTACTGGCCAAAGTCCAATTAAAACCACTCTCAAGTCTCTATAACAGTTTGAGTTCTAGATGACTCTGGTCCCTCCTTCAATGCAAACTAATGAATTTTTTTTGTCAAAATTGTAATAAAACAAACATCAGATGTTTCATTTAGAGTAGCTGTAGTACAACATAAAAAAATTACATTTAGAGTAGTTACAGTAGTGCATAATCATGTAAATATTTTGTGTTCAGAGAATCACTAAAGACTCTGGCCTTGACGGTTATTTAAAGTTCATTTCCCATGAAGATGAAGAAAGAGAAACATGAACCTAGATTAGAAGAAACTATTTGCTCTATTCACAGAGTCAAATGACTCGGACTGTTTCATGAAACAGAAGTGAATGTGGGACAAGTACTTCAATTACTATACCTCTGAAAACAAACACAACAGCAGAAAACACTAGCTAGTGGTTTAATTTACAGCACACTAATAGAACACCCAGATCATCAGTGGCCTGGTCTAGAAAGATGTAATTTTGTACTCACGGACTGAACCCAACCAAAAAGCCCTGAGGTAAGTCATGACAATACAACTCTAAACTGCAGCAGAAATTGATAAGGAAATGAAAAAGACAAAACTGTCTACTTGTGAGGGAATGACTAAGCTACTCACTGTAAATGATGGCACTGAATGAGTTTTTGGCTTGTAAGACTGTACCTGAGAGACAGCGAATAATCGTTTCTGCTGGTCTGGCTTTTCCTCACCAGGTAACTGCACTCCTTACACAGCGTAATCAGACATTCAGCTTCTGAGCGAGTCAATGCACCATGGTACCATCTGAAACACACACACACACAGATGGGGCACTATTAGGGTTTTCACAGAACCAATCTTTCAGCATTCAAAACGTATCTTTTAATTTACAATCTGCAAAAGATTGGAAACATATGTTTGAATACTCCATTTAATGTCAAAGTAATTTACATAAATTTATGAATAAGCTTTTTTTTTCCACAAAAACCGTCATTTTCTGTGGCTGTCTGGATGTAATAAAACACCCACATGTAGCAGAAAACATCTGGTTCACGTTTGCATTTTCTTCAGTCACTGTGGCTGTAATTCTTCATAATTCTATCATTCTTCATAATTCATTGAAATCAGGATTAGGCATAAAAGTCTTCCGAATCATTCATACATGTGATGAAGCACTAAGAATTAATCAAATTGTTGTAATTTGGCTCAAAGGAAGGCACAAATCTTATCTTTGTGGCAGTTTTTCTTGAGATTAATGGATAATACAAGACTTTTTCCCTTTGCAAATGGTTCTCAAAAACAAAAATGCTATGAAATGCATCACATTTTGTGAGAAAGTGTGCAGTGAGCAAAACATGCACTATTTTTGGATTCAGCATGAGTAAGAATTACATGGATAGTTCATCCAAAAATAAAAAATCAGCCCATGATTTACTCACCTTCAAGCAATCCTAGGTGTGTATGACTTGGTTCTTTCAGACGAATACAATCGGAGTTATATTAAATAATGTCCCGGCTCTTCAAAGCTTTGTAATGGCTTCCAAGCATATGCTACGTAATCTGCTGGAACGCCACTCGCTCGTAAACACACATATATGACAGTTAGCGGAAGCTAGAGATTATAGTTTATAAAGTTTTACCTATCTTACACAACGGCATTATATGGAGCACTTTTTATGATGGATGGATGCACTTTAATTTGTTTCAAAATCTCGACCCACATTCACTGCCATTATTAAGCTTGGAAGAGCCAGGATATTTTTTAATATAACTCCGATTGCATTCGTCTGGAAGAAGAAAGTCACATACATATACTATTTCCTTTTTTGGATAAACTATCCCTTTAAGTATTGGGTTTCACTCAGCAAATATGATGCAGAGTGGTGGGAAAATAATGACAGTATTTGAAATTTTAGCAGAATGCTCCTCTTGAATTCAACTAGCCACTTATACTACTTATTGGATAACTTTCCTGAAGTAAATGTTTGACCGTACCTCATCATATGTGGACTCATTTGACAATCTTGTCATGATGTTATTTGTCTATTTATGTTATTTGTACTTAAATAGTACAACTTCTCACTTATACATCTGCCAGTTTCCTGTGTTAAATTCACTGAACAGCATAGCTCAGGCTGTTCATGTACATACACCTGTTTCTCCAGGGGCAGTGTGGGATCCACCCTCTCTCCCAGCATGCCGTGTGTGTTGCTGGGCTTGTGCAGGCTGGTGGCTCTGCTGGATGGGGGGCTGATTCTGGATGCACCTGCCTTCCTCTGTGCCTCGTCACGGGGCAGTGTACATTGTTCCCAGTCTCTGGCTTCAAAAGTTACTACAAAACATTCAAAAAAGGGTCGCGCTTTAGTTTGGGGACCAGTTCTCACTATTAAATAACTTTCAACCACAACTTTTGCCTCAATAAACTCCTAATTTGCTGATAATTAATAGTTAGTAAAGTAGTTGTAAAGTTTAGGTATGGGGTAGGATATCAGGATCTAGAATATGGTCAAAATAAGGCATTAGAATGTGCTTTATAAGTACTAATAAACAGCCAATATACTAGTAATATGCATGCTAGTAAGCAACTAGTTAATAGTGAGAGAAAAAAGTTTTTTTAAAAACACTTATAAACAAACTTTTTAAAATGCAAGCAGGTTAGAAAATATTTATATACATGAAGAACAAATAAACTGAGTATTTACTACTACTACTATTACTACTAACAACTAATATTTATTATTAATCTTTTACAATTAAAGTAATTATTTAAAATATGATGTACTTATTAACCTATACAAATTAAAGACATGCATTATTGCTGCAAAAAATTTATAAACTTTAAAAATGCAACCAAAGAGTTCAAAATATACATTAAAATTAATTTTATATAAGTTTTTATTTATAAGTAAATTTATATATTTGTATTAATAATTAAATGTGATTTAATTGCTTTAGTTTATGCCCCTCCTCCCCAATCCCCCATAGAATTATAGATGTATTGATGTATTAAATTATGCAGTATATCTTAAAATGATATTTTGGAACATAGTGAAACTAAGAACAATTAAGAACAACTCCAACCTCAAATTCTGTCCAATTGTTTTTAGAAAAGGCATTAACATTATATATTTACCGTTAAGGGTTTCTTTAAATCACTATCCTTCAGTATAAGCAATAAAGTAGTCTTCACGCTTTAGCAAACAACACTAGTTACTCTCTCCCAGCTTCACTGATCCTGCTGTCTTGGTAAAGAAGCTCTTGTCAAGTTTGTGAGGAATATGCATCTGACAGAGCGTGAAAAATCCACGAGCAACTGGCAATCTGATCAGAAGTGGTGAAATGACCATGTGATGAAGAGTGTGTGACATTTCAGTCACATAGCGAGAGATGATCTGAGTGTGTGTATCTTCCTTTCTCAAGTGCAAGATAAGACAGACTGCACCTACAGATCATTTTATTCAAAGCAGACAAATCCAATGTTTAGAGCTGCGACTGACAACTACAGTGCTTAAGAATTTATCTGTTGATCAATCAAACAGTAGTCAGGGTTCAAAACTAGCTTGACTTTTATTCTGCCACAAAACAGTATTTGCATTATTATTTAAAAAGCAGGCAGTCACTTAGGCCTGAATTATTATAAATATATTAATAATATTTATTAATAAATGAATATTAATATTTATTAATAAATGAATATTAATATTTATTAATATTAAGTATTACAATTTTAAATTAAAATTAATATTAAAATGATGGTATAGAGTACTCTATAAAAATACAGAGTACAGTTAAATATAGTTTATTTAATAATATTCAATACTATTTATTATTATAAACTGCAAAAGTCTATAAAGAAATACTACAACTAATAATACTAATAATAGTTTAATATATGTTATTCAATTTATTATTATTATTATTATTTACATTAAAATACATAAATTACTATTGCTATCATACTAACAAGTAAATGATTTATATATAATAAAATAATATACAGTATATATATAATAATATATAACATTAAATTTGATTTTCATGGCTAATATTTATGGCTGTTTTAATTTCTTTGCTTTCAACTGCTAAACCTCTAAAGCTTTTATTTTGGCAGAAAACCAAAGGAAGCTGCTCTAAAACACCAGCCAAATGTCAAATAACATTTTAACGAAATATTTTGTTTTAATATTTGCCATTTGCTGACTGTTAATTTTGTACCCTGCTTGTACTGTAGTCAACTACCTTTTCAAAAGAGGATGAAATGGATCCCATGTCTACCCAGCAACATGTCTTACCAGCGAAGGCTTTGGAGATGTTCTCTTTCTTCCACTCCCAGGGCTGGTCGTATTCATCTGCTGGCCTCTCGTCATCCTGGGGCAGATGGCTCTCTCTCTCGTCCTCCGCTGGGGCCGCCTGGGGCCGACCTCTCTCCTCGTACGGGCTGTCATAGAGCTGTGGGCTGTTTCTACCCTGATCTGTGCTGTGCTGGAGCTCTGACATATGACAAACACATTCAATTGCACCAGACAACATGAAATTACATTATGTATGAGTATTATGAAAGTGAATAAGGACTGGAGCTGTCAAGCTCTGAAAAAACAAGTAAACGTTACCACAGACCAGACCACAAATTACAACATACTGGAATAACAATGGCTGAATGTATGCTCTCTTTGGAATTCTAAGAGATCTAGTGAGGAATTGCTGTACCGCTGATGAATCTCTGGGCCTCAAACGGCTCCATGTAACTGCTGCAGGCTTCGACGGCGTTCTGCTCCCAGCCGGGTCTGGGCCGCGGGTCCGGTCTGGCGTCAAACGGGTCCGAGTAATCAGTCTCCCCGACCGCAGGACCCGAGGGAACTGCCTGGTGAAAAGAATAAAGAACAAGAGTTGAGTGATCATCATGAGTGATGATTCTGCTAGCTCATGTAAACACACATAAAGCATTTTCAATCCAGCATTTTCATCCACTACAGTTAATATAGTTAACTAGTAAAAAAAAAAAAAAAAAATCCTTCTCATTTTCATTTTGTTTAACTTTATGCACTAAAATAAACTAAAACTGAAATATATACACACACTGTATATATAAGTAACTTTTATTACACACCAAAATTATTTAAACTAACTACTAAAATTAAAAAAAAAATACTAAATTAGTCAAACTTGAAATTATATATATATATATATATATATATATGTATATATATAATATATAATACATATATATATATATATATATACATATATAGTATATAAATCCTTTACCACAAACAAACAAACAAAAAAAAACTACAGACCAAAATTCCACAAACAAAATCACAGTCTCTTTTGAAAGCAGACACTTGAAAGTGTATATTATAAATAATACTAAAATTAAGTCAAAAGGACTTCTTTTATGATTCTTTTTTTTTGTCCAGACTGAAAATAGTCAGCCACTGATTACATTAAATTGCACAGAAAAGTGAATTTTTTGTTTCACTGAAGAATAAAGAGATAAATGAAACAAAATTTAGAGTAACATAACATTTTCATTTTTAGACACACAATCCATTTAAAACCGAAACGAGTGAGAGAGGGGGTTGGTGTGAGGGTCTATAAACCCGAAGGCATTGGGATTAAATGTATTTGGGTTAATGAAACTGATTCCCAACACTCACACCCTTCACCTCTGATGACAAAAGACAATTATTAACAGCTGAGCTCAGGAAACACGAGCAAATTATGTGTCTGTTCGGTTTGTTATGACATCTGCAAAACTCACCCATGACATGTGCATCGAACAAATCTACTCAAAACAATCAGACATCAATGTAATCCTAGTAAAACATCCACTGCGCCTCATTTGTGATATATTAATCTATTCATGATGGAAGAAATTAACTGGAGGCTCTTTACGCCAAGATAAATAACCAACTAATGTCCTGGTAAAAATAATTTCATATAAACAATTATTATGAGATTTAATTACACATAAGAGGAAAATTGCTTGAAATCACTATTATTCATCAAGATGAACAAACTAAAATACACTACTAAACTATGTTTTTACACTTTCTGGGATCGGTTCCTGCCCAATCCCAATCATTTTTCCATGTATCCACACAGGAAATCCTTCAAAGCACATCATTCATACTGATAACAGTCCAGTAAGAGGCATTTAAGCCCTTTTTATGTATATATGTATATATATATATATATATATATAAATAAATAAAAAAACAAGAACTTACAGGGGCCTGCGGTTCCTCAAAGGTCACAATGTTCAGCGGTATTGTGCTACGCCCGAATTCCTGAGAGTCCACTTTTATCAGTCTGTGTTTGGGAGACACGATCTTCACCTCCACACCGTTGGAAAGCACCGCGCCAAATGTGGGGAACGTTTCCACCGATCCTGAGCCGTTCAGTACCCGGTTCTCAGAGGGTCCGTACGGGTCCTCAAAGTCCAGCTCTTTCTGAGCCCTGTAGGCCTGTAGGATCTCGCTTTCGGTGTAGTCCGGTTTCGGGGGCTGCGGCGGTCCTTTCCTGCTGCCAAAACTTAGGTGATCTCTAAACCACTTTGCCATGGGTCTACGACCAAGACAAGAATAAAACATATCAAACTAGATTAACGTCATAAGAGCTGTTATGCTTCTAAATCTAAAAAGGACTTTATCCTAGTTCTTCCATGGAACACCATCCATAAATCCTGAAACACCTAACCAATAAGTTACTTATTACTCGCAGAGTGTCAATAAATGGCAAATATGATATTGTGCAATAGCTCACCTCAGTTTCCCCAATGCATCGATGCTTTAGAACATCCCACGCCTATTTGCTGGCAATAAACTGATCTGGAAAGCAAAAGCACACGTATTAAAAAAGGGAAGAAATGTAAAATAAAAGCAGTTGCGGATTACTTTAATCCTCCTATAGACCAGCCCCACTGGAAAAGACATTTTACAGTGATAACACAAACACAAAAATAACTTACTCAACCTCATGTTGTTCCAAAGCCATATGACTTTAAGTCTCCCTCCAGAGAAGTTATTTAGCAAAATGACCAGACAGCTCTTTTTCATCCAATGAAAGTGAATGGTGACCATGTCAGTCAATAGGGAATTAAATTTAGGTCTGTTTCTCACAGAAATCTCTCATATCACTTAAAACACACCAAATTAGTTATATAAGAAACTTTTATGATGCTCATTGTCCTTTTTAAAAACAATGATTCACAGTCCCGTTCACTTTCATCGGATGAAAAACGATGCAGTGAAGGTGAACAGAGACTGAGGTTGTTAGTCCCTCACATTTTGCAAAACACTTGCATTAGTGTTTCATGGAAGAAACAAGAGGATTTGGAACAAAATCAGCGTGAGTTCACCATCACATAATTTTTAATTTCATATAAATAGAAACACATAAATCAACAATATTCCAAAAAGAAAGTTTCACACACAACAAACTCGCACTGCTCAATCTTGGCAAAGAATCCTGTCAAAACAATAACATGCACCAACTGTACACACCCACTTTCTTATCGTCCCTCTTTAATTCAGAGATTTTGATGTTTCTTAGCGTGAAATAGACAAAAACTATCATTATAGATTAAAACTAATGTTAGCAATCCGGCTAACATCTTTAAACTCCGCTAGCTCACATTATAGTCACTTTATTTGTCGACAGTGTGCTTATATACACGATTACTATAGTAAAATAAACATAGAAGACTGAATTAATTTGGAGCACAAAAGTAAAACCCAACAAATTTAAGCTGCATTTGTTAGCCGGCTTGCTTGCTATTATTGCAATGCGCGATCCCGATGGATACTCACAGAGGAGCGCGTGCAGATTTTCCACCAACAGTATCAAGTCCTAAAAAGAGTTCAGTAACCCCCAAATCCACAAAGCATTTGCAAAATACTCACCTCTCGATGCACGGATGGAAGTGAGTATTTAAAGCAACTGTGAGGGGAATCTCAAAAAGTGACGAGCGTGTGCACGTGCAGATGGATGGATGAGTTGCATCGGATTGCATTGGCTGTTGCAGCTGAGCAACACACACAAGCTCGACTTGTTGTTGAAGCCCACTGGAGAGTTGCATTGTCTTTGTTCTTGCTGAGGCATTTCTTTTCAAATGCTGGCTCGTGCTTTGGCTTTGCACTGTGCAAAATCAATGTTGCATGTCAGCAAAGCACAGTTATAAAGAAAGTGCATGGTTTTTAGATAAAAAAAAAGGAATTAAGTGCAATAAAATGCATATAAGCAGGGGCTTCTGTTTAACCACACACTTAACATCTGTCACACCAGCTCTCATTAACACCTTCTCCATCAGAATACAGAGGTCAACTTGTAAGGTTAGAAGATCACCAGCACTTTGGTGGATCAATATGAGAGATGGTGAATGATGGCTATCCACACATTGGACTGCATTAACATCACATTAGCAAGTGTTACATTGAACACCAAAACAAGCCACTGATGCCATTAGCGGAATGTCAAATTAAGTAACTTTTGCCAAATGTACACTGCAGAGGTTCAGAAGGGCTTCTGATGTGGCATTTAGGTGTATCCACATAAAACGTTTAATATGGAAGCCTGTTTCTGCCACGGAATAAACTAAATTGTGATGACAGTAAACAATGTGATGCAGTTACAGCTGTATTCTGTGATACTAGGGACTGAGGTGGGTGTGAGCCAACATGATTCAGTCTGGCTTTTATGGTGCATTGTGCATACCCTGAATTTTAAGGGGGCACAAAGCAGCATTAACTCGGCAGTGTAAAACCTACTTTTGGGAAGCTCAAAATATAGAAAATATTTGATAAATAATAATAATATATCTGAAATGTATTTCAAAATATTTGCTAAAACCAACACAACTGGAAAAAATAGTCTGTGCTCGGAAACAAAACATGAGGAACTTTTTATTTGTTTGATGTTTGGGATGATATGGGATTAGAGATGATCAGTTGAAATTAGATTCAGATTCACTTATCTCTACTGAAACCCTCAAATGCATTTCCTCGTACTGATTGAGCTAACATGGAGAAACAAACACTACATTATAGAGCACATAATACATTAGAAGCACATTATAGAGTATAGAGACATCAGGATGACGCAGATCTAATAGACCGAATGAAATCCAGGCAATGGAAAACACTTCTCCTAAACAACAATGCTCCTCCAGCTAAAAAGTTAATCGCTGAAAAATAAAAATCTCTTGAACTGCACTTTTAAAGAGTCCAGGTTATGGAAATTTAAAGTGATCTGTAAAAATAGAGGTGGTCATTTTTGCAGGTCTGAAAATAAACATTTAATTTCAGTCAGCTAAAAACATTTCCAGCCTAGTCAGAGTTGCTGTCATCGCTGTCTGTATATGCCCCCAAGAGGCTGAGAGAAGAACCGTTCTGAGATGCGACTGGCTGTCCTCTGGAAGCTGTGGAGGACCCAGGTTTGGCAGCACCTGCGCCTGAATGATCCGGAAACACAGAGCAAACACAGGTTAACAGAGATAGCAAAACCCTAAACTATGTTTGGCACATAAATACAACATCAGGGCTCATGGTGGAAACTGCAGTGAGTTTTTATCATATTCATCAAATCCCCTTATATATATATATATATATATATATATTAGTAATAAAATTATTAAATATGTCATAGATTGTTCATTATGGAGTGACTTAACAAACTAAATAAAATAAATAAAAAAAAAAAAAAATAATAAAAATAATAATAATAATAATAAAAAAAATTTTTTAAAAAAAAGCAAATACTCCTGATATCCTGATATACATCCACTGCAATTTTGGTTTATTAAATAATAAAACAATAATATTAGTTAAATTCAGTTGCAATTTTGACATTAAATAATACATTTATTAATTATATTAATTAAATTTACAATATTAATAAAACAATAAAACAAGTTAATTATAAAATAATTTATTAATTTTTGTTTATTGAATAATAATAATAATAATAATAATAATAACAACAACAACAAATATCGGATTATTAATTATATTAATAAAACAAGCTAATATAAAAATAATAATTCACTTGCAATTTTGGTTTATTAAATAAAAATTATATACGCCACCATTTAGAAATCTGGAGTCTGTAAGATTTTTTTTAACCTCTTAACTGTCACCCCCCATTTTTGAACAGACGTGAAAGTGTACTGTACAAACTTCAACTGTTCAATTGGTCTCTTTCAAAAATACTATAGATTTCTTTAAAGATTATTATTTTTATAGACTTCTAAAAATCTATTTCAAATAAATGCTGTTCTTTTGAACTTTTCAATTCATTAAAGAATCCTGAAAAAAATAAATAAAAAAAAAACAGTTTCCACAAACATTTAAAGCAGTACAGCTGTTTTTAACATTGATAATCAGAAGAAATGTTTGTTGAGCAGTAAATCAGCATATTAGAATGATTTCTGAAGATCATGTGACACTGAAGACTGGAGTAATGATGCTGAAAATTCAGCTTTGCATCACAGGAATAAATTACATTTTTAAAATATATTATATATCAAAAAAATAAATAAAAATAAATAATAAGATCAGCAAACGAAAAATGGGCCAAAAAAAGCTCACATGAATTTATTGTCCAAGGGCCACAAATAAAGTATATATATATATATATATATATATATATATATATATAAAGTGAAAAATAAAAAAGTGGCTAAGTGTAAAACATAACTTTAACATAAGTGTAAAACAACTTTTTCCCCTCCGATTGAAAAGAGTGGAGCACTATGATTATTATAATAGGATGTATTATCAATAATACATTTAATAACTGTAATCCATCCCCACACTCTCATTACAGCCTGACTGTCCCACTGATTCAGTAGTTTTAATAGATCATGAACCTGTTTGTGTGTTAGCAGCCTGTCGTGGTGCAGCGGCAGCAGGTTTAGAGGCAGAATCTGCTGGTTTCTTCCTCACCACCAGAGACCCCAGAGCTCCCTTTTCACCCAGACCTCCGACACTCCTCTCCCAGCTCTCCACCTTCTGTTTCTTTACACCCACAGACGATGAGCCCTGTGGAGACCAGCAGAAAACAGCGCAAAAATTAATCAGAGAAACAGATGGGACATTAAAAACACATGTAAGCTGAAAGAACAACTGAATTTTGTTCCACAGATCATATAAACTATAATGTACAGTTGACAATAATTGTGAGGGTTTATTTTGCAGTAATGCCTGGCTGACTATGCATTATCCTGCTTAAGACTTATTACTATATATAAATAAACAAATGCAGCATGTTGCAATTGACCAATCACAGCAGAGTATCCAGAGACATGTATTAATTCTAAAGCAAAAGACTTTTTCCAAATCATAATATATAAAAGTAACTAAAATAAAATGTAAAAATATGTCAGTGTCAAATCAAACAAATTAGATTTGAATCTAATGAGGTGGAGGCTGCAGTGTTTCTCTTCACCTGTGATCCCGTGTTAGCGTCTGTGGTGAGGATGTCTGTAGGTTTATCAGCCGTGTGTTTCCTGCCTCTGTCGTTTGCATCTTCTGCCTCGTCTTCAGAGTCGGAGTCCCTAAGTCGTTTGACCAGAGCTCTCTCCAACATCTCTCTATGAGGAGCAAGAGAAGTCTAAACCACACTGTATTATATAATCCATGCTTCTTTATCTTGACATTACATGCCTTAGAAACACTACTTGTGAATGCACAAGGTGTAATTATTGTCACATGTAAGTGTACATGGCAAACAATATGGACACAATTATGCCTTTCAAACATCAACATATTTGCTTAAATTCATATGAATAGCTTCATTTTGTACATGAACCATATTTTATATGCAGTAATCCAAGGCTGCACAATTTCAGGGAAAAATTGGACAGATTTTTCTGTTAAAAACCGCAATTTAAATAAAAAACAGGTTTGCTTTGCTTGTTTGTAGGGCCACACAATTTAGCCAATAATTGATATGCCTATAAAATAATAATAATATTATTACTACTTAATAAAAATATAAAAATTACTAAAAACAAAACATGTAATATTACTATTGTAATATTCACTGCAAAATAAAAATAAATGATAAATAATATTTTTTACATTCCAACTTTAAAATTACAATACTAATATAATATTTATGGCTTTTTATATTTTTCATTCTCAAGAAATTAATTTTCAAAAGTTAAACCATTAAACTTTTAGCAGAAGTTGCACTTAGCCATATCGCAATTTCGTTTTTATATTGATTAATAATGCAGCCGCACTGTAATCATGGTCATTTTAAATAACCTTTTTGTGCACTTACATGGATCTGTAGTGTGACAAATGCATTTTTAAAAGCTCAAATATTCCAACATACAGTGTATGAAGCAAAAAGGTGAAAAGCATCCTAAAGTTCAAAGTGGTTTTACTTGGTCTCTCGTTCGTCTTCCTCCTGCTCTCTCTCTCTCAGCCTCCGCTCCATCTCTTTATACTGGTCCAGCATGCCCTCAAAGTCCACCTGCGCCTGCCTCTGGTTCAGCTCCTTCAGCTCCTGCAGGTTCTCCAGCACCTCCATCTCCAACTTTGAGTCTCGTGTGCGGTTCTCCAGGACCTGTGACAGCATTTTAAGGAGGTTATGTTTTAAGTTCATATGCGCTTTTGTTTGCTTCCTAACAAAGATGCTGTAAAGGCTTTTATCTATATAAAATGAGTAAAACAGTTATAAAAAATTAAATAATGCTTATTTTACACTAAACATTTCTGGAAAGTGAAAAAAAAATTCAACAAAAATAGCACAAAATAAAGCAATAAATCCCTAACAAAACCTCTAAAGTCATAAAATACACAAGTAGTCTACAGCTTCTATCAGACCTTCATGGGGTTATTGAGTTCCTCATCTTCTCGCTCCTGCTGGATCTTTTTCTCCTCCTCTTCGATCAGTTTCTCGGCCTGAAAATTGCGTGTTGCACCATGTTCCATGGCATAATCAGTGTTCTCCGGATCTGTCTGTGAAACACGGCAATTAGACGAGGTGCAACCAAACAAACACGCAAGGACAAGAATAAAAACACCTTAAGTGTTTGTCTGTCGGTTTTAAAGAGTATGATGTTTATTCTAGTACCTTGAAAGTGATCTCAGCCAAACATCTGGTGCATTTAATGTAGAATCTGAAAATGGGAAGCCCCAGGTACAGTTCATTCTGAACGGTCTCTTTACGGGCGTTAAACTTCTTCCCTTTGTAAATGTATTCTCCACACGTTTTACACCTGTGTACCAACAAGCATTAATTTTTTGAAAGGTGACAATCTCTCATCAATCAAAATACACAGTTTTCCTCACAACGCAGAGTTGAAATACTTTCACATTCAATATATATTCAATATATCAAGCATTAAAACAAAAAACAATGACAACGCGAGATATATATATATATATATATATATATATATATATATATATATATATATATATATATATATATATATATATACACACACTGAATGATGGAACATAATTTCCCCCATTTTTGTTCTTTTATCCTGTATAAAATAGATACAGATCTGTACAAAGTGGTTTAATATTAACGCTTATTATTGATTTCTAAAACCATGTTTTTATTTGAAATTGTCAATAATACCATAGAGTTTCACTACTTCAAAGCACTATTTTAACTCACCTCATATTGAATGGTGCCATCAATCTAACGACATACTGACGATCTTTGGGAAGTTTGAGTTTAGGGATTTTGGACGGATCGAAATCCGGAGGATAGTATTTCTGAGGAAAAACAAGAAGAGATGCTGTAAGGTGACAGATTATCACAGGAATGAACTTTGTAAACAGAAACTTATTTCAAGGTTCATCTTAGCAGGTGTATTCAAGCTTATTTCAACATACATGTACATTATGGGCATCGAAAACATTACTTAACATGATAAATGAATCGATATGACTTGTATTAAATAAAAGTAGGCTATACGCTGCATTGCTAACTTTATTAGCGCGGTGGTTTCTTAGATATTACTCCTCCAAACCACCTTAAGCCGTAACACAACAATTATATCAAATTAAAGGAGGTACTTACATTCAAAACCTTTCTTTCCGACATGGTTCTCTTACTAAAATGTAAGCTAAAAACGAAAAATTACTGCTCAACTGTATTTTTATACAGTCTATGGTTTGTACGCTTCTTCCTCGATGCCAGGTGCTGTGTATATCAGTCACTCACGCGCTGCAGTGCTGCCACCACCGGCAGAGCGTCGGTATTACAGGCGAATATGTTTTTGTTTTTTTAAAGTCTATGGGCAACACACGGAATTACAGAATTACTTATATTTAGAATAACACAAGGTTATATGAATTTGAGTAGAATGCAGAGAGTTGTTAAACCGGAAGGTGCTATGGAAAATAAGGTGGTTTATATATTAAAAATAGAATGACTTCATTGAAGCCACTAGAGGGAGAAACTGGATAGGATATTAATTCTTAAACGCGAAAGAGTTTTTCATGTTGCATTTTATTATAATAGCTACAAACTGAAATATTCATGTCATAGAGGAAAGCAAATCAGAAGTTTTTTGGGGACGATCATTTGTACTAAAATAGACTAAATAGTTGATTGTAACTTTAAGAAAATGTAAATAAATATAGATTTAGGCTACTTTTGATGATTATAAAACAGAGTGGAAACACAAATCCTGACGTTAAAACTATAATGTATGTCTAACCAGCTACGCCCGAAGTGAACTCGAATTATAAACCAGTCAATAAACACACAACACAAACGATACTTGTCATAAAAGAGTCATATATTTTTGCTTTGTAACTCATTTGGTGTGCGCAAATGTTTGGTTGTGATGTGCGTAATCCGGCAGCGCAGCTCAAGGGCGCGCGCAGGGGGTTTGGCAACAGTTCCTGCGCACAGAGAGACGCGCAAACCGCTGCTGTGCGCCAAATAACCTGGAGAACTTTGCAGATGGTCTAAAATGCATTTTGATCTTCTGGAAGCACGGACAACGTTCGGACACAGAGCTCGTTTTGTATGAATACTGGGAAAATATAGTTTTGTATATTCAGAGCGCGTAAAATGAGCGTTGCGTGGGATTTGAGAACAGTGCATTTGTGCGGAATCCAGATTTCAGCGAAAAACTATTTAACTACAGCATTAGAGACAGTCTGAAAAATCTTCCAGAGTACTTTGCGGAATATTTTTTATGGGGTTATACCTACCCATCATGGCTCAGACTGGGATTTTGGATTTACATCAGCGCATTAAATGGAAAACGCGTGGACGCAGTGCTGCGATTAACGGAGTTTACATGTAAGAACAATACTTTATTTACCTTTAAAAAGGGTAAAAGTTGATGAAATGTCTCTAGAGCATAAATATTTGTAGAATTGCAATCGTTTTAGTTTTTCCATTTATTGCTGGTGTAATTCTTTATTTGCAATGATTTAATATATACATAAATTAAAATGGGAAATGCATGTTGAACTATGTAAATAACAGAGGGCAAAGAGAGAAGAGCATTCTTAAAAGTTAAGATTCTTCGAGTTTCAGCAAAGAACCGTACACTTTTCTTCGATCTTTGGCTTGATATATGGTTCTTTGGACATTAAAAGATGCTCTAATAGGTTCTAGATCAGTTTTTAGATTCTTATGTCATGTTAACATGAAAATCTTGTAAGTTCTCACCAGCACATAAGGTCCGAAAGTCCACTTAGAAAATAATGGATTTCCTTTTCAATTCAACTTGTAAATAAGTTAAGAGGTTTGAGAATTTAGAACAATTTTAAACAAATAAAAGCATGTATATTGAAAAAAAAATATGCACAAAAAATGCTAATCACTAATGTAAGTAAATGAGTCTTTGCAAAGAGAGTCAGATTTTATCTCAATATACCCCAACATGATCAAAACATGATCATCAGTTAATAGGTCTAATGCTGCTGCTATCAATTCAAAATAGATCAAATCCAAATTCTGAGACATTCTCAAATTCATCTTAATTTGCACAATTGCAATGCTGATAAAACAGAAGCATTTTCACTTGGTTTCGGGAACTGTAACCATTTTAAGAGTGAATTCAACCTGAAAACAAATGTCAGTTGCTTGTTGACCTTTTCACCTTTTGCAACACAACTGCCTGATTCTACACCCTTAAAGGGTCTTTACTGGCATCTATGGTTAAGAACCTTTAACATCCATGGGACACAAATGTTTTAAGAATGTCTAAGAAGTTATGAAAAGGTTATTTTCAAATGTTTAAAATGTCCAGTTTATGTTTTAAAAACAATTTCTCTTGCTTATCTGAATGTTAGGGGAACATTCTATTTCATCATTTTGCATACATTATGTGATTATTACCCTTGAACGTTAAGTAACATTTAAAAAAAAAAGAAAAAAAACCTGATTCAAGTTAAACTATGCATTTCAGAAAAAAAAGTTCCATAAGCAATATACCTTTATGAGAATATTATCAAAGACCAGATAACTGTTCTATTAACATTACTGGAAGAACATTTGTTCATAACATTGAGAGAACCTTATAAGAATGTAATGAGAAAAATCCCTGTTAGCTGGGTTTATAGTGGAAAAAGGAACTTTTTAGAGTTTTAAAATGTTCTTCACATAAGAAAGCAATGGTTATTTTAAGTAAGGTTCTTTGGGGAATCAAAATATTTCTTCTACATTGCTGCAAAATCCTTCTTTAGGAAGCCTTGTGATGCTAAGGTTGCAGGTTTAATCACGGTACCTTGAATGCACTTTGGACAAAACCATCTGCTAAGTGCACTAATGTAAAGGAGGATATTTTTCTCTGTGTTGAGTGTTTGAACCCAACTAGTTCTCTGTCCCTCACTTGTCTCTCATCAGTTGGAGTTTAGTAGCCAATTCAGATGGCCTGCAGGGAGGACATGGATATAATGCATTATTGGACAGCACTCTACATGACACCTCCCATTTAACGATCCTTAATGGATCTGTTGGTTTTATTACGCCATTCAGAACAATGAGAAATCAGTGAAAGCTAGCAATTGCGTTGCTGTGATTTTAATTATACATTTTATATATATATTGCCTTATACAGTTTAATAAGTAATTTAAAGTGTATCTAAAATAGCTTGAATTTAAAGAAAAATTTATATATATATATTGCCTTATACAGTTTAATAAGTAATTGAAATGTATCTAAAATAGCTTGAATGTAAAGAAAAATTTTGCACAACATTTACTCACTTTTTAATACAAGCTGAATACAAGAGATGATGCTGATAATCTCAAAATGGCCAAATATTTATCAGTAAGACTGATCACTAATTTCATTAATTCATGAAAAGTCATCTTGTTTTATAGTGCTTTGTACAATACAGATTGTTTCAAAGCAGCTCACGGTAATAAACAGGAAAATAATAGAATCAATGATGCAAAAAGACATAATGCATAAAATTATGTATTAGGTGTAGGCATAGAAAATAGATGGATGGATGTGTTTGTAATGATCACAAAGGCCTGCCTTAATTCTCAGAAACGTCTCAGTAAAAGTGACTAAATTGGTAATATAAGCTCTGTTTGCTGTGGGGAAATATTTGTGCTTCAACATGGTTTCCACATTGTCTGAAAGAACACGCAATTCCTGCATGAACTTGATTAAAAACTGTCAGGTGCCTTTTGTCTGTTGGATGAAATATTGTAATTGGCTTTGTACAAATATTCAGTAATACACAAGCTAGATGTTGTACTGATTATGACCATATAGTTAACTATTTTGATCCTTTTCTCCTCAGTCAACAATGTGAATTATGAAATAAATAAAAATAAGATTAAAATATATCATACATCTAAAAAAAAAAAATAGGTCTGCTAAATTGAATTTTGGAGAGGACTGGCTAAATCAGTCATGCTGCATGATCAGAGTCTCTAAATCCAAAAGTTTATTAAAAATAACCTGCTGAAAAGGTTAATACAAATCAAAAGTAGCGATACAAATAGATGAAGAACCCAGAGAAAACAAGAGAGAAAAAATGCTTTGATAATTAACACTTTGATTACTTTATGTTTGAGAGAATGTGAGTCATTTAGATTGATATCAGCAGACAAACATCTCTATGACACTCACATGACACTGATTTTGCTTTATCAGCTTAAGGCCGGGTGGAAATACGAATACATGTATTTATGAACATTAATTTGAACACTAATCAGCTTGATCAAAGGTCAGGAAATTATATGCCGTATTTGTAATTAAATTCCTTTTTATGTTCTAAACAGTCTTTGTTATGGCTGTAAGGCTTCAGAAATACTGTACATGGGCACATACCTGTTATTTTAAATGAGAACAGAGACAAATTTGGCAGATCCTCTAATAGCATTATGTTGTTTGGGTTTGGTTTCCTACAAAACAGGCTGTTGGAACATAAAGATTTTTGTACAGTATTTCAAACACATTCTGTTCTTTTGAACTTTCTATTCATTAAAGAATCCTGAAAAATGGAATGATGGTTTCTCACAGAAATTTGAAGCAGCACAACTGTTCTCAACATTGATAAGAAATGTTTATTGCAACTTACAATACACTTTACTGTAGGTTTAATGCTCCTGCAGTAACCTGAGGGTTAAAGTTTGTTGCTCAGAAACACAATGATATTAGCTCATGGATCAACACTTGGTGGGTTCGAGGCCATAATCTTCCAGTTTTCATGACCCTATTTATTTTCTTAATGCATGTTACTGGGCTTATTGCTAATGTTTCATCCATGCATTTATTTATTTCTTATATTTTTTCACTTTGTCATCTATAATCGAAATGACTTTCACAGCTCCCTCTATTTTCATATGCAATGCTCACTTTTTACAATTCAATCAACAACCAATGGATAAAATCCTGGCTTACATTTTTTTCTTGCTCGATAAGCTGTATCACAATACAATAGTGAAGTCAGACAACTTCCATTTCATACCGGCTTAAAAGTCACTACTAGGCTACATAAGGTCATGTACACAAAACAGTGAATGACAATAAATTTGTCTCTTAGCAACATTTAAAAAGCAAAACTCATAGATACAGTAAATGCAACATTCCTGTAGCTCAAACAGTGGAGCAGGGTGCTTGCAACAGCAAGGTCATGGGTTTGATTCCCAGTGAATGTTCTGTTTGGTAAAAGATATTTGCTCAGAATGCATGAGGGTAGACAAAATTGTCTAAAGCTTATCAATTTATTTCCTACCCTCATTTTTACTACCCAAAACTGAAAAAAATTGCTGAAAATTTACTCTGAGATGTAGAGTTTGTTTGTGAGGAGTTTGTTTCTTTATGGCAACAAATTTGGAGAACTTTAGCATTACATCACTTGCTCACCAATGGATGCTCTGCAGTGAATGGGTGCCGTCAAAATGAGAGTCCAAACAGCTGATAAATACACGTAGCTTTTCACATCACGAGACATTAACTGATGGACTGGAGTGGTGTGGATTATGTGTGGATTATTGTGATGTTTTTATCAGCTGTTTGGACTCTCATTCTGACGGCACCCATTCACTGCAGAGCATCCATTGGTGAGCAAGTGATGTGATGCTACATTTCTCCAAATCTGTCTGATGAAGAAACAAACACACCTACATCTTGGATGGCCTGAGGGTGAGTACATTTTTTATTTTTTGTGAACTATAATATATTGTGAACTATTATATATTGTTTTAAAACAAGAAACAGGCTACACTTCATGTCCCACATTGATGTGTGCATAAACTGACAGCTGAATAATTCTCTACAGCTAAGAATTGTGGGTCAGATCAAGCCACTTTGAGGCTGTGGGTTAGATAACGCTTTCTGGTGAAGAACTGAAAACATGTCTGCCAGGAGAGGAACAGGAACTTCCTTCTTCATGCGCTAATCTTCAGACACGTCACTCCAGCTGCGGAGTTCAACTGCAATAAAAGCACAGGCTGTTAATGAGAGCGGGTCAGTCCTGTTTAGTTATTCGGTTTTACTAATATATGTCCTGCCTGACACCAATTTAGTCTGATGTTCCATTCAGGATGAGAGATGAAGCAGGAAGTTGAGAAGGTCAAGGCTGGATAAGCCTTTATTCATGCTGGACTTAGTGGATGATTCCTTATACAACATATAACTGTACTGAATGAATCCTGTTCTGGTTAAAAGGAAAGTCACAAATCTGTTTTCTTGAAAATTATGCAATGAATATTCAAGAAATTACTAGATGGAATTGATAATCGCTTAATCTTAATATACAGTATATACAGTTTACACACAACCCCTAGAATTAGTTTCTGTAACTTTCATGCAATGTCATCGTAATCTACATAGATGAATCACACAAAGCCTGTCAAGAACATGCCAGTCATATTACTTTCTGCATAAAAATGCATGCATTTTGTGTCATTATTTTCATGACAATTAAACATATTTTCCTCTTTAAGTTCTCATAATTGCAAATACAAAATATATTTAAAGAATTAATGCATCATTATAGTATGTATTACACTGCCAATGATTTTAATTTTAAAAATATACACTACATTTCAGAAGTTTGGTGTCAGTATGATTTTTTTTTTTAAAGATATTACATTTATTCAGCAAAAATGCATTAAACTGATCAAAAAATTCAGCTTAAACAACATTTTTTAAATCAAAATCAAATATAACATTTATTTGAAATTGTAATAATATTTCACAGTATTACTGTTTTTACTATATTTTTGATTAAATAAATACAGCCTTAGTGAGCTTATGAGACTTTCAGAAATGACCTCAAATGTTTGAAACGTTGGAGTATATTGTGTATTACTGTATTACAATAACAAAAAATAAAAATCATTGCATTAAGTTAGTTCATAACTAATTAAATAATAAAAACTAAACTAAAAATAAATAAAACAATAAAAATACAACACTTAATATTTTAACTTTTAATATTTTAAAAAAAGTTATTTATATAAAAATCTTTCTTTACAATAAATGACACTTGCTTTGACATTTTCCATTTTATGCAATGCGATTCAGACATTTTTATTGTCTGACATTCTATCCAAATTTTTGTCACTGTACATGAATCACACATTTATAAATCACTCACAGACAGTGGTTGATGTTGTCTGGAGGTTTACACTTTGAACTGGGAATTCAGATGTTACAGGTCTGATCCCTGGGAAATACATTCAGAAAGTCACTGAGGGAAAACCTCTTTGTGCCCTTGAGTACTGCACCTACTGACACCAGAGGGACTGAACCCGCAGACACTGTGCTGTAAACAAGCTTTTAAAAAATATTTTATAGCTTCAAAGAGTGGCTTTCTAACTTTATTTTCCTGTCTGACTCACTCTAGCTTTAAGTAACTTCTAGTACAGGACAATCAGGATGAAAAGATGGCGACCATGCTCTTACCAGCGGGTCCTGATGGCTTGCGACCGTACACTCGAGAGTCTCTGGCGGCCATCGAGCAGAGGATCAGCGAAGAGCGGACCAAGAATACGAAGGATAACAAGGTGGACCCCGGGAACACAGAGGAGCCCAAACCCCGCGCCGACCTTGAGGCCGGGAAGGTGCTGCCTCGTATCTTTGGTGAGATCCCCGCAGGACTTGTTGGAGTCCCGCTGGAGGACATCGACCCTTTCTACTTCAAAAATCAGAGGGTGAGTCTGTCAGAGGTTACAAGTGTCCTTCAGATGTCTTAGTGCATCTTAAAAGAGGGAGAAAGTGCTGTAAATGTGGTCTAATGGATGTGAAGTTCATGTTTTTAGCTGATAGCTGCCACAGTCCTTGAATAGACAAATGTATTTATGTAAGGGCATGTAATGATTTTGTCTTGTAGCTGTGGAAAAATATTTTTTATCTTTTTCTACCTTGAAAGCACCAGCCTGGCTCTTTTATACAATAGGAAAGAAAAATATCACAGTCACTTTAATATCTCAGCTGTTTCTCCCAGAACACACTGAGACAAACTGGAAAGCAAGAGACAATTGCCTACTTCTCCTGTAAAATACAACCCAGTAATCTCACATGTTTCAGAAGAGAGCTCAACATCTCAAACCGTTCTTAGATTTGCCAAGATAAAGTCTGCATCATAAGTCAGAGATCTCAACATGAACTCATTTCTCATCAAAAGTTTTCAAAATGTTCTATTCTCAAAAAAAAAAACAAAAAAACAAAACAAAACAAAAAAAAGTCTGGTTGATTGGATTGAATGGCTTATTTTAATTTTGTTAAATCAATAGTTTTCATTCACAAACCTTTACAATGCAAAAAATATGTTCTTACTGAGTATTTCGGTCTTGTTTTCCAGTACAAATATCCAAAAATTCTTAAATCAAAATACATTTACTGAACATACAAATGACACAAGTCTAGTTTTCTAAGAAATGCATCAATTAAATGATATTTTATTTGAAACAAATGTCTGCAAATGGGGTAAGAAAAATAATCTTTTTTACCATTTGTATTAAGTAAATTTTTTGGACCTCATTGGCAGATATTTTCTTTTTTTTTTTAAATGTGTTTCAAAAAATATACTCATTTGATCAAAAATACAGTTAAAACAGTAATATTGTGAAATAATATCATAATTTAAAACAACTGTATTCTATTTGAATGCACTTTAAAATGTAATTTATTCCTGTGATAAAAAGCTGAATTTTCAGCATCATTACTCCAGTCTTCAGTGTCACATGATCCTTCAGAAATCATTCTAATATGCTGATTTGCTGCTCGAGAAACATTTCTGATTATTATAATTGTTGAAAACAGTTTGTGTGAACTGTTGCATTTTCATCTGTCCAGATTGACTGTTTTCTCTTCTTTTGTCTTTCATTTTACAGACCTTTATAGTACTAAACAAGGGAAAAGCCATCTTCCGCTTCAGTGCCACATCTGCGCTCTACATATTCAGTCCATTTGACTGCATCAGAAGAATCGCCATAAGAATCCTAGTCCATTCATATCCTTCCACTGCCTCTTAGAAGAACATTTCTCTATGTGTTCATGTTTACTTGCTCGGATAATTACAGAAAGATTTGGTCTGTTTACAGCTGTGCTTCTGATTTGTGTTTAATAACTTGCACAGATACCAGACTTTAAGACCGCAAGCTTCTCTAGAAACACAGCTGCACTGATTTCTTTTTTAATTTCCAAGGCATTTTATAAATCTGGTTTCCAAAAGCATAATTTTAAAAGCCAGGTATATTTTGACCTGGGCCAGTATGTAACCACCTACAGTAGTACACCTAAATACCATACAATCTTAGAAAAAAGATACAAAAGCTGCCACTAGGGCGGTACCTTTTCAAAAGGTACACCTTTTTACCCCTAAAAGGTGCAAATAAGTACCAAGGGTGCATATTTGTACCTAAATGGTATGTATTTGTACCCTTTGAAAAGGTATCGCTCCAGTGACAGCTTTTGTACCTTTTTTCTGAGAGTGCAACAAACTAGCAACCATCCACAACAACTTATCATTATTGTGACTTTTGCATGGGCAAATACCACTTATATTATCAAAAAATATAGCAAAAAGTGGTTTGATTTTTTCCCATAAGGCCTCTGAAACTTATCATTATTATCAAAAGGCATCAAAATCTGGCCCAACAGCAAAATGATATGCAGCTGCTCACACTTTGAGGTGAATCTAAAATACTTACCATCAGAATTCTATTGGATTTGATCTCATTTCTGAAACAGCTCTGTAATGTTCTTCTCTGGCATCGCCAACCAAATCCGCTGAGATTCCTCCTCTAATTCCCCAAATGAAATAAGATCACGTGACAGCTGCACATTACAGCGCGTCACATACACAGATGTTTTGAGTGTCTGCGGTCATAATGCACGCAGGTGTCTGGTCCTGTGGCAGCCGGTTCTGTGTTGAAAAAATTAAAACCGATTTAGAAGAGAGAGGGACAGAGATTTATTACAGACTGTATCACAGTGTCACTCCATGTTACTCTCTCTTCATGCTTTACCAGAACACACTATTTTTATACTCCTTTAAACTCCAATGACATTCCAAAGAACGTTTTTTCTTAGTATTTCCAAAATCCATCATATATTAATTATTGACAAAAAAGTTTTAATACTAAAAAAGTTAACATTTTACTTGAAGCCTTTATACACAGTATAATGCATTATAAAATGTATTATTTTAAAGCATTAATTATGCCTTAATACATGGAATGCAACTTTAGATAGTATAATGCATTAAAACAAACAGTGGACAAACAACCAATTTCCAACATAACGAGCAATCTCCAGATATTATAATGCATTTTAACACTGGTTACGATTATTTCTGCCACAAAAAGTAAAAAAAAAAATTCATGTGCTTTAAAGTCTTGCTGGTTAATAATTTCATTCACGTGCTGTTCTGACATGCGCTTTTTCTGAGTGTGTACACCTGAAGCGCGCGCGCACTAAAAAGCCTGTCAAACAGCCCCTTATTCCTGGACTAAGTTATCGTTCGCATCTGATTGCGTTAATACTGTCAGAAACACACAAAGTTTATATATAAACACAGCTGGTTATGTCTTAAGTGAAAGTAAACAGTTGAGATGAAAACGAATGTGTACTTGTATATTAGAGACATGCAGCTCTTAAAGCAACAGCAGACTAATAGTACTAAACATGCTGCCGCTTGTCATTAAAGGTATAGTTCACCCCAAAATTAAAATTCTGTCATTATTTACTCAACCCTATGTTGTCTCAAACCTGTATTAATTTCTTCCTTGTGCTGAATACAATAGAAGTTATTTTGAAGAATGTGCATGTTTCTGGTCACCATTGACTTGGGAAGGAAAAAGCAGTAGGAAAAAATGCTATGGAAGTCAATGGGGACCAGCAGCTGTTTGTTTACCCACATTCTTTAAAATAACTTTTATGCTTAAAAAATGAAAGAAACTAATTCAGGTTTACAACTTGAGAGTGAGTAAATAATGACAGAAGATTTTTGGGTGAACTATCCTTTTAATGTAAATAAAAAAACTAAATAGAGAAAAATCACTCACTGGTCTAGACTGAAGAACTTTGATACAATTGCTTTAATAAGAATAATGTACAATGTATACATTGAAATGTATATAGTGTTTTATTTTTTATATTTGTTCATTCAATTTCTTGAATGCTACTGCTAAATACATCTACTGTACCTGAAAAATAAAGCACTGTTTGATTTATTTGTATGTTATGTGTATTTGCAATGTGAATCTTTGTTCTTATTTTTTTAATAACAAAGATAAAATAATGGCAAAGATTTAGAATCTTTGCCCACTTTGGCCTAAATGTCTGCCATTCATTTTATTTTATATTTTGTTACTTTGTAAGGCTTTGTTTTTAAAACAGAGAAATTAGTTTGGCTGTACTGCTCAGACAACTTGCAAAATAGTAAAACCAACATGATGAAGAATTGTGATAAAATCGTGATTTTCCTAAAAAAAAAAAAAAAAAAGTTTGCCATATCTCCCACCCCCACTTTGTTTTATGTACAACTTAGAAAAATATTTTTTTTACAATGTATATTTTCTTGCTCTAAGCAATTTACAAACAATAACATTTTCAAAAGTGGAAATAACATGATGATGCTGTCTTCCAAGTTAATGTTAATAGGAGCATTCATACTAAAATTTCCAGACACTAGCAAGACTTTTGAGCATTTTCTACCACTATTGCAGCATGATCTACTTCCAGCTGAAACACTATAGTGTGCCGCAGCATCTCCTCTGATTGGATGCTTATTATAAGCAGTTCAGATAGAGCCAGAGATATCTTGTTTTATCCCCAAATGCCACAGGCTCTGAAAATCCCCACACTGAGTCCATGTTAAGGCTCTGTTAAAACCTCACATACAGAATACAGAAAACCAAGTAAAGGAACAGATGCTTGCTTATCACTGGGGTAAAATCCTTCCATATTTTCAGATCGGATAAACAGAAATTACATCATGAATATTGATGCAGGGATAGCAGCTTCTCCAAAAGGTTGTTTAGACATGATGTAGACCTTAGATTACCAAAGTCCTCATTTACTGTGTAGTTAGATCATAACTGTAACTCACTTCTGTGAGGGTCATCCGTAACTCTTGTCACAGGCACAGTCATTCTGAAATACAATAAATGGTGTCAGACATTTCCAGTTTTCCAATTCATGCTTAAAAACAAAGACATTTTGACTCTGAGGTTAATAGTGATAAGTTACTTCTGCAGGGTTGGGCAAAATTAATTGCAAAGAAATTCAGTCACACAACACAGAAATGTAATTTAAATTTTTTAAACAAAACAATGTATATAATATACAATACTATAATTATATTATAATATATACCAGGGCCCATATTCACAAAACATTTTATCTTACCACTAAGAGTTCTCATAAATAGCAGTAAAAGTTTTTAGCTAAGAGTTTTTTCTTAAAACCTATTCACAAAGCTGCTGAGACAAACTGTTACTAAGGAATAGACAGAAGTCTCTAGCTAAGGGTAAGGGTGGGGTTGACCTTGTTGCTATGGATGATGTCAGCATACTTACTAACTATGCACACAGTGATTGGCTGATAGTCTCTGTCAGAGATTTATTCATAGAAATATTGTAGAGCGCAATATTGTTTTGCCATATTTAAATAAAGATTTTAAAATGCAGGCTAAGTGACACTAATTAAACAAGTAGGCTATATATTTAGCTAATTGTCAGCCTCTTATATGTATGCTTCTCATAAACAATTAGTCAGTATGCATTAGGGCTGCCCTCGAGTAAAAATTTTTCTGGTCGACTAGAAGTTGTTAATTTTAAGCATTAGTCGACTATTAATCACATTTTTATTAATAAACCATATAAATCATAATAATGAGCCTTTAATTGCATACATAGCTTAATAAGCTCTCAAGCACATGCAAAAAAGGCTTGCCACAGCGGACCTGCAAATATAATAATTATGAACTTGTTAGGGAAAAACAGCAAGTACACTGCCTTTGAATTTTAAATTTATTGTTATAGTGCTTTCTGTTTTTGGTTTAAGAGATTAAGTCTGTGAAAGTGACTCATCTCTGCAGCACCTGTATGCAAGTTTCATACAGATTACATAATGTGAGAATATTTGTTTTCTCTTTGAATTGGTTCATTTAAAACTTTTACTCTCTATAGATATATTTTTCATGTCTGTAATAAGGCAAGCATCCACAGAGTTTTGAAGTGACACGCTCAATTTCACAGTGTGCGGGACGGCAGAAAGTGCATCATGTTTGCTTTAATTATTTTACAAAAGTGCAACATTTTGTTGCTATTCTTAGTGCAAAGAAATAAACGTAGAATCTTTACAGATAAAAAAGATGCATTACTCTTATCTGTATGACCAAAAATGACAAAGTATTTTAAGAGCAAATGATCGCAGCGGTGCCTCCATCTGTCATGCAGTAACCCAAGCATGCTACTGTAGCTTCCACACTCCGCACAAACATGCACACTTTTTTCCAGGCTAACAATAGATTGAGCTGCCATGTAAAGTTGCTACTACATACATATCTCAGATGATAAGCCATATTTGAGGTCGATGAATGTTCAGTGAGCATATGGATGTCCTGCCCAATGTACTATATTACCACATAGACCAGCTGTTAATGATTTTTCCATCACGGACTGAGTGATTTCGCCACTTCATGTGTTTTTTTTTTTTTTCCTGTGACTAAGCGACTAATAAAATTTTGGTAATATGCATGTAAATAGCAAAAGAAAACCAAACTGGACATGGTAACAGCTATATATTAAGGATATAATCAAAAATCAGAATCCTGCACAAAACCAAAACAAAACAAAATATAAAAAATTTTATATTACAAACTAAATAGCCCTCAACACCCATTTTAGGATATTTCAGATTTGGTCTTAGTGACTTAGGAGACCTCTTCACTACTCCTAATGTTTCACAGATTAAGGAGCTAATTTTAGCGCTAAAATACTTTGTGAAATACTCTTAGAGCAAAAATTTAGGAGTCCTAAATTTAGGACTGACACGCCCACTATTTTTAAGATTTTCTCCAAAATCACAAGTTAGGAGCTACTTTTAGCCGTAAGATGTAATACGAACACTGGCCCATAACAAAAATCACATTTGAGTAATTCATACTGAAAAATGCTTTAAAGTATGTACTGAAAAGGTGTATTAAAACACAACAGTTACACAACATACATGGTTAAAAATCCATACCATTTCAATTCTGCTTCATTTAATCCAAGTTCCAGTTACTATTATGCATCCTGTTTGCCATCAAAAATTTAACTGTAATTTTTAAGGCATTGTCGATTCAACTCATCCCTGAACTGCTGCTCATTTCCTTAACATGTTCACTTTGTTTAGCTTGTTCATCATGTGCACAATTTTGACAAACTGCTCCTTCATGGCGATGTCGGATCCTCCGCTGTGGACCAAATACCTAGAGTGAGCTATACCTTTATTCTGTTTTTAAATGTTTAAAAATATATTTAAAACTACAGTGAAAATGATTTTACTACTGCCATCATAACAGCATCATTTTGGTGATCTTTAGAAGATGTCTATATAGATATTCATATTTGTTCAGCTGCATATTTATTTGAATTTGATTTTACCGCTTACCAGTTTGTACTGCAAAAATAAATGAATAAATACAAATAAACAAAATAAAACAAAATAATTATTTTACCATAACATCAATGCCACTGCCAAATCCAGAAAAGTTAAGACGTTTTGTAAAATGCAATGAAATCAAGAATCTGTGATTTGTTAATGCTCTTTAACTTTTATTTAACTGATAAAGGTACTAAGAAAAGATTTCCAAAATTTTCACTGACCAACTTAAATATGTAACATACTTTAAAAAAGTTGGGACAGAAGCAAAATAAAAGTGAAAAGGTTATAGAATATCCAAATTAAACTGTTTTGAAACAGTTCAGTAAGCAGGTGAATTGGTAATAGGTAAGGGGATCATGTTTGGGTATAAAAAGAGCATCTCAGCCTTTGCAAGCAAAGCTCATCACTTTGTGCCAAATTTTATTAGAGAAGTGTCAAACAAATCAAAAATCACATTTCTCAATGCAAAATCGCAAAGAATTTTAAGTCTTTCACCAACTAGCATACATAATATTTTGAAAAGATTCAGTGAAACCAGAGAAATCACAATCTGTGTAGGACAAGGCAGGAAACCTCAGGTGACCTTTGAGCCCTCAGATAGCATTGCATAAGAAATTGTAATGCTGCGGTGTTAAATATAGCCTCATGTGCTCAGGAGTACTTCAGAAAACTGCTCTCACTTAACACAGTCTGCTGCTGCATCAATAAATGCAACTTGAATCTCTGTTACTCTAGGAGAAATCTATACATCAATTCTATGCAGTGATGTTGCGGGGTTCTGGGCCCGAGCTCATTTTAGATAGTCAAAAAGACCGTGGAAATGTGAGCTGTGGACACATAAGTCCATATTTTCACTTCTTTCTGGGAAAAATGGATGTTGAGTTCCCAGTCTCAAAGATCAAAGGGACCATCCAGACTTTCATTAGCGACAGATGCAAAAGCAAACATTTGTCATGGTATATGGGTGCATCAGTGCAAACGGCATGGGTGACTGGAATATGTGTGAAGGTACCATTGACATGGAGGCATATATTGGAATTGTACAGAGGCATATATTGCCATTGAGATGACATCTTTCATGGGAAGTCCATGGTTATTAGATCAAGACCAGGTCTCATTCTGTGCCAGGTCTCAATCTGCATGTGCTACAACAGCATAGTTTTGTAGACACAGAGTGAATGTGCTAGACTGGCCTGCCTGCAGTTCAAATCTGTCTCCCATTGAAAATGTATGACCAGTCATGAAAAGGAAAATCAGACGATGACAATCACAGACTGCTGAGAATCTGAGGTCTTGCTTGCAAAACTTAAACAATTAGTATCCTCAATTCCCAAGAAATTGCACATTGTATTTAAAAGGAAAGTTGATGTGACAGTGTAAAACGTGCCTCTGTCCCAACTTTTTTGGAGTGTGTTGCAGCCATCAAAATAAAAGTTTGTTTAAATAAATAAAATTAAGTTGGCCATTGAAAACCCTGGAAATTTTTTCTTTGTACTTTAGTCAATGATAGTTTAAAGAGAATGAACAAATAACATATTCTTGATTTTATGGCATATCCCAAATGCCATAAAAATGTAAAAAAAAATTAAAAAAATAAAAAAAAATCATAATTTTGATGATCTCTATATTATGTCTGTATATATTCTTATTTGTTCATCATTTGAAACAGATTTTAAGAATTTGCACTCATGCTTTTTTAGTTTTAAATTAAACTATGTCATACCTTAATTATTAAAAAATAATTAATACTAAAAATAAAATACTTTACTAATTAAATAATATATTGGCATTTCAAAAATTTAATAAATTATCATTTTGGTGATCTTTAAGATGTCTATATATTCATATTTGTTCACTATTTTAGCTCTAAAAACAGTTTCATATTTAATTTCAAGAATTTGCATGCATTTTAACACAAACCTGTTCACATCCCATTTTACTTCCAAAATGATGCATTTTTAAATTAAATAGATATTTAGTGGGAAATACGTGTGCATTCATTTGATTTCATGTTGAATTTAATACACAAGAATATAACATTTACATTTACAAATGCTTCAGAATGTGTACTGAAATGCTAAAAAGAGTTTTCATCTTAATTTAATGCTTTGCTAAGGTCCTGATAACTGCATTGGTAAGAATCACGTCTTCACCATTCTGCCTGCAGCATCGGGAATGCCACATTCCCATGATGTCACTTCCTGTTATGTTTTAAAGAGCTATAACATTATATTGCATTGACACAGGAGCGTGACCATGTTAAATTTAAGCTAAAGCGCAGGTTTACAGTGTTTAAGCCATGACCTAAATTTTAACTGATGACCAGAGTTTCCATATTCATTGATTATACCTCTAGATGCCCTAATACAAAACCACGATGACCCAGCTGCAATAAAACATCATATGCATGCATGAAATAGATTTCTAAGAGATTCATTCTGAGCATGCAGCATGTTAACGATTCACCACTTGCATCAAAATAATCAATGAACTAATTTTATGCATGTTTCATTATGTTTATTTACAAAAAGTCCACGTAGTAGAGGCTAGTAACACAACTCAAATGTAAATAGTGGATGTTTGCTTTTGTATTCCTGCAGGTATACATTCACTGGCATTTACACATTTGAGTCTGTAATAAAGATCTTGGCCAGAGGGTTTTGCACAGAGCCCTTCACCTTCCTCCGAGATCCATGGAACTGGCTGGATTTCAGTGTCATCGTCATGGCGTGAGTTTGATATTTGGTTTTATTAACCCTACTGTATAAAGCCTACTGTATCATATTTGATATGTGAATTTCTAAAACCTCGAAATGATCATACACAAATGTCGTATACAATCTACTACATGCCTTCTGTCCTCTGATTAATTGTTTATGCTTTTAAGCAAGTAAAAGGCCTTTTAGTATCATTATCATTCCAAAAAACGTCCACCTTCAGCTTGTGCTTCATGTGTCTTTATGCTGAGAAATCATTACAGATTCTTTATAAAGTAAATGTAAGAATACCATTTATATTGTTAGCAACAAATTTTTTTTCTTTAAAAAAAAAAAAATAAATAATCATGACCATCAGGCTTTTGAGGAGTGTTTATTTGTTCATTTCTCAGTCATCCTTGTATTACATTGCATTATATATTTTGACCATAAAATTAAGCATTTAAATATCTTCTTAAAACATATTATTGGGAGCTATAGAGTGACAAGATCCATTTTTTTAAGTTTTACTAACCCTCATATCAGTCCAAACCTGTTTGACTTTCTTTCTTCCCTGGGACATAGAAGGAGATATTTAGCTTATTGTTCATGCTGCACTTTTAAATCTAACAAAAGTAGACAGTGACTTATACTATCATGCTTCATGAATGACAAAATAACACTAGAAATGATCATGATAGTAGTTCATATGATTTATTTGTCACATATCAAGTCATATGATTTCTTTGTTTGAACAACAGATATTTAAGTTGTTATTCACTGAAACGTTTGATCTCAATGGATCTTGTGGATATTCAAATTTGTTATGTGTGAATAGGTTTTACTGGAAATGTAAACTAGGGCTTAGAAAACAAAAACAAAAAACAGGCTGTTCTTTAAGTAAATATCAGCAGATCACATTCCCATGAGATATGGTCATTTATGGAGCTGTCCATGGTGCTGAACACCAAACCAAGGAGACCCAAACTGGAGATGAGTGTGAATAGAATATGAGAGAAATCAAGGAAGATGTAAATCAAGGGATGCAGGTATCCAGATCCGGATTTGTCAGGTGACCTAAATATCCAGCATTACAGCTCCACCAAATCAGAGGAGTGGATTAACTGAAAGAGAGAGACAGACTACTGCTGGATGAATATTTCCCCTCATTAACAAACTGCTCTAGTTTGTCCTTCCAAGCTGTTTTCAAAGTTTAGAGGGTTTATCTCCTGATGCTTTGCATCTGAACTTTTGTAGGCTAAGCAAAATGTCAGATGCGCTCTTTCTTCCCATGACATTTGTGATCCACTTTCAAAAATAAATTATATATATTTATGACATTGTCTGTAATCACACACAGTGGGAACAGTCTGCTGCTGGTGTGTGACTGACACCAAAATATCCACTCTGCTTGTTATTAATTTACCAAATTGGTCAAAGCCCATAAAGCTCAGACAATTAGATTATTGTGGTGTCTCTTCTTGTGAAATCACAAAGAGATTAAGCAGATTTCAAATGTCACATCCTATGGCAGCAAAAACCATTAATTAGAGAAATACTGTGGGGAGATGGAGGCGGCGTATAAAGATTTTAAAAGAATGTTCTGGTTTCAGTACAAGTTAAGTTGTATGTACAGCATATGTGAAACGCGATTAACACAGGAAATAATTTGAACAAAAAGCACTTAATATAGAAGTCGATCGGGTAAAGCAGTGAGGTGAAACAATAAATTACACAGTTTCAAAAATATAGCCACAAGACTAAAACAGTACGTTAACATGAAACTAGAGTGTTAAATCGCTTCCTTACCTTGTCTGTGTCAAGTTATATCACGTCATGACTAAAGAAGGTATTTACATTAATTTACATGATATGCATAAGGATATCAGAAAGGGACTGTTCTTCCACACACAGGATCAAGGGGGTTAACACAAAACTATGGTGTTATTTTAGTTTTATTAATATACTATATTTTGTATTATAACATATATTATATATTAATAATATATATCATATTACAGTTTTTATTCGTATTTTGCATTTTTAAAAAAAAAATATTTTTTATATTTCTAGTTTACACCCTTAGACCCTTATTTTGAAGAGCTGAGCTCTTTATGAGAATGACTGATGTCTTTTTCTTTCCAGGTATGTGACAGAGTTTGTAGACCTCGGCAACGTATCAGCATTGCGGACGTTCAGAGTTCTGCGTGCTCTAAAAACTATTTCAGTGATCCCAGGTGAGGGACGCGTTCAGCCCCACTATCTGGTTAACTTTCAGACAGGCACTAGAAAGCCAATTAATTTCTTGATTTGAATGTAATAATTGTTTTTATTTCTTTAGGTTTAAAGACCATTGTCAGTGCTCTCATCCAGTCGGTTAAAAAGCTAGCGGATGTGATGATCCTCACTGTTTTCTGTCTCAGTGTCTTCGCTCTGATTGGTCTACAGCTTTTTATGGGAATCCTACGACAGAAGTGTGTTCGTAGCCCCGCCCACTGCATTAACTCCACCTACCCCGACAATGGGAGCTTCGTTTGTAACAATAAGACCTGGCTGTCCATCAAGGACTTCTTAACTAATGAAGGTTCAGCCAATTTTTATTGGATATAATGCTTTATATGCATAGCACACATTAACTCTTCTGTAAACGGTGATGTCACAGGGGTGTAATGATTCATTTGTTTTCTCAATGCAATTAAAAATCCATTCTTACCTAAACCGCATCGCTGCTCATTTGCATTAAGTTGAGATTAAATTAGTCAAATCACTAAGAGTTGCAGTGGCACAAGTCAGTGTTATTTATTCTAGTATTTTTGTACTTTGTACTTTTTATACTATTATAGTTAATATTTTGAATTAGATTTTATTTCTATATTTTGTTTTCACCTTAATTTTAGTAAATTTTGTTGTGCATTTTTGTTATTTTTTATAATGTCTATATAGTATTTATTATTTTTTATTTTAGTTTTAGTTAATTTAGTTTTAATTATTGTAGTACACAAGTTTAAGTTGTTGAATTTCATTTCCGTTAATGTCTATTTTATTTTAAGTAACATATTTTGTATATGTTTTTAGTTTTAGCTAATGATAATAACTCTGGCTCATGCATTAAATGTGAACCGTCTATATGACACGTTATGGACTATCTTCAGAACCCTATTAATACAATTTAAAAAGCTAAACTGCTCACTAAATCAAATCCATGTGCTGAATTGTGTACCGAATCAAATTAAGCCATTCTGAATTTACAAAACAAATCACTTTTGCACTGAACTGAAAACCAATGAATCGTTAATCACATTGATTTACACCCCTACATTATAATGTTGAACAAGGTTCAGTGATCGGCGCTGAAAACAAATCAATGAAACTCACCAAGATAACGTTTGTCAGTCAGTATAAGATCAACATTACAGAGGTCAACGTGGTTCTGCTAAGCTTAGTGGCTTCACTAGAGACGTTTAAAATACGAATGAACACAGTACAAACTGAACAGACATTCAAAGCAGTGCTATTTTAGCATATACTATTGAAGTTTCTTCTTCATATCTTCTGTTTTCATTTTAATTTTAGTTAAAGTTTTAAATTTTTTAATAGTTTTTTTTAGCATTAAAACAAGTTTTAGTTTTTAGTTATTTTATTACTTTAATTGAAACTAAATGAAAATGAGAAATTTTGCATTGGCAACTAGTAGAAATTAAATAAGTTAATAATAATACTTATTATTAATTTTAAATAAATAAAATTTCTAATTATTAATAAAATAATAATAATAATAACAACTTTTTTTATTTTTTGTTTATTTCAAATAATGATTTTTTTTTTTCTGGTTTCAGTTTAAGTTAACAATAACAACCCTGAGTGTCAGTGATTCAAAGGTCTCTGACGTATCTTGCAAAACTCATTGAATTTTATTTGCTCTTGTTTCCTTAGACAATTTCTACAAAATTGAAGGATCTAAGGATGCCTTAATATGCGGATACAGCAGTGATGCTGGGTAAGTATTCACTTATTACATTGAGCATATCCAACATGGCTTTAGAGTGTGAATTTCAATTCCTTTCTGTACCTGTGACCATGCAGATCTATCTGCAGACAATGCTTGCTTCAGCTCGGCCTTATGTAGATAATCACTCAATGAGCTCATCCAGCCCATTGTCATTACTGAAACACAGCCATAGTGCAACTACATTTTTCATAAATGCTAAAAGGGATTATGGTTTCTCTGAGAACACACAGCGTTGTCTCTGCATGTAAGGACACAGAGCAGTCGGCATGGTGACATGTGGCATATAATCGGAGGTCTGTGATATTTAACCACAATCTCTCACGATATGACTAAATGAGCAGCTGTCATCAGGAGAGCATGCTTTAAAGCCCTATTATAATGAAAAAATTAACAAAAAATAGAATTGTCACTATCACCGGTCCACTAGCGGGCATTCCACCCCAGACTATCTCTGCCTCAGGAACTACATGTCCCATAATCCTTTGCCCAGTCTCATCAGCACTCATTGTTTGCACCTGTGTCTCATAAGCATTAGCTCCCCCAATAAAAGCCTGGTTCTCTCTGTTATTCTTTGCTAAGTCTTGTATACAAAACACACCACAAATGACTAAAATTTTAACAAAAAAGAAAAAAAAAGAAAATGTATATTTTTTAATACAAAATAAATGTAATTGAAAATATTGAATTCCTCAATCAAAAAGAATAATAGTGTATCAGTGATGAGAGAAGAATGTTATAAATTGCAAGATGCAATTTAATTTACTGGCTGAATTAAAGGACAGACTACTGAATAACTTTAAGTAAACATGAGAAAAGTGCAAGCTTCGTTATATAGCATTGGGTTTTGTAATTACTTAAGATTATTAAGAGTTTCACTTGCCTTAGTAACTCGAACCTCATCCTATGAGCCTTTATAACTAACATCAACCTCACCCAGTAAGAAGAAACAATGATCTGTATTTTGTGTCTGTCCGTGAGGTAGGTTTAACTATTTGCTCTCCTCAGCTCACGGCACACATCCCAAAGAGGATTTCCCCTCTACATTCACATGATCCCTCCTAAGCCCTTTTTTAGGTTTGTTAATGGCTGTTTTTACGACAACAGAACATTGGGGATTTGCACTGCTCTTTTCTCTCTCTCTCTCTCTTTCTCTCTCTCTCTCTCTCTCTCTCTCTGTATGAGAAACAGTGAATGACATGTAATTAGATACAGACAGTAAACACCCTATGTAACATTAGATGCACTAAAATAAGACCAATAAATTACTCTTTGAATGGAATTAGAGTAATATTGTGCAAAGACGTTATTTATACGGCTTAAATACGTAAATTCATTTGGCATTTCTGCTGTAAAATCATTTCTTTGCAAATTGGGGACGAATAAAAAATTTAGTCAAAATGCTACTATATAATGTCTTTTTTGGAAATAAGTCGAAATGGGTAAAAATTGCATTATTGATAAAAAAAGATTTTCAAAAAGAAACGTTCTCAGAACTTTGGCTAACATTCTGGCAAGGTTCTCTCAAACGTATTAATAAATGTTCTTCCAGTAATTATAATTAAATTAAATCAAATGTTCTCAGAATGTTAGCACAAAAAAGTTATTTATACATAGTTCATGGAACATTTTATTTCAGAGACGTTCATCTAATATTTCTTTTTTTTTTTTATGTTATACCTGCTGTAGAACATTCAGAGGACATTCCAAAACTAACGTTCCCAGAATGTTTGCAAAAATTAAATTGAATGTTTCCTTAACATTTGCTTAATTGTTTTTTTTTTAAAGTTCATAATGAATCCTTTAAATTGAATGGTATTCAGAACAAAATAGAAATGAAAATTGTATTAAATATACTGTGCCATTCAATATAAACAACATTTATTATAAACAACAACCCTAAACAAATGTATTTGGCAGCGGCTAGTATTAGATGTTATTTACGCTAAGTGAAAATAGCATAATTTTATTAGCAACAGATGCTATTTATACTATGTAAAAACAGCAGCATGTTCTTTGCAATAAGTGTAAATAGATACTATTTATACTTAGTGAAAAAAGCAGATGTTTGCCCATCAGAATTGTAATATATTATAAATCAGTATGCTGTAATAACATACTGAGTGTAACTTATATTTATTAAAATTATTAAATGGATGCCGCATTATATTGGGACAATAAAGCCCTCCCTACCCTTACCCCTAACCAATAAACACTTTGTTATTTCCATTTTTCGAATATTTCCCTTTTTTTTTTGGAAATTAAATGTATTTTCAATTTGACATGTGACAGGAAACGAGAGAAGAATGAGTTTGGCAAAAGGTGGATTTGAAAAATTTTCACTGCCATGCACTTTACATCCTACCCACTGTTCCTGTTGCTTGACACAGACCTTTTGTAATGTTGTCTGTTCCAACCAGACATTGGTGGGCGGAGCTAGTCTAAATAGCCAACAAGACGGGCTATTTGTACTGTCCAATAAACTTGGGCTCACACACCTCGATCATTCTGTACAGATCCAAATGTGTGTGCTTATATGGCTCAGGTCTCTTCAGTGCATGTCTGTGAGATTTGTTTGGTTGTTGTATAGTGTACCAAGTGAATATCATTAGCCTGCTTTCTTATAAAATATATAATAATAGCATATCTGTGTCTGTACCATGGATTATTGTGTTTAACAGAAACACAAATATATGTGTGATGTTCGTGCATACTTGCTAAATTCTTCAGCAGTTGATATGAAAGGTCAGTACTAACATGTGAGTGGGCAGAATCTGAGAGACACTCTTATTACCATCGTTTCAATCACCTCCAGGACACGGTTACTATAGAGACCTGAGTACCTCCGTCCTCATGGCAACCTCAATCCCAACTAATGCATGGATTTAACCTGTTAACTCACGCTGAACTGGACCAGACCTACAGGAAAGAGGAAAAACACACAAAGGAGAAATCATTAATCATTCAGTTGTTTCTCCTGCTACTTAGATGTGAGTTAATCTAAATCTCCACTTAAACTAAAGTTTCAGAAGAAAGCTCACAAATTTCTAAAATTATGCATACACTACTGTTCAAATGTTTGGGGTCACTAATGTTTTTTTTATTTAATTTTTTTTAAAGAAATTAACACTTTTATTCATCAATGACACATTAAACTGATCAAACGTGACAGTGAAAACATTTATGATGTTTAAGATTTCTATGCCGTTTTTTTTTTTTTTTACTTTCTAGTCATCAAAAAACCCTGAAAAATATGTATCATGGTTTACACAAAAATATGAAGCAGCAAATAACAACTGTTTTCAACACTGATGATAATCAGAAATGTTTGTTGAGCAGCAAATCAGCATATTAGAATGATTTCTGAAGATCATGTGACACTGAAGACTGGAGTAATGATGCTGAAAATACAGCTTTGCTTCACAGGAATAAATTACATTTTACAATATATTCAAATAGAAAAGTTATTTTAAATTATAATATTTTTTCATAATATTACAGTTTTAACTGTTTTTTAAATAAAAACAGCTTTGGTGAGAATAATAGACTTATTTCAAAAACATGAAAAAATGCACTGACCCCAAATTTTTAAACAGTAACGCAGAAAGATATTCACATATAAAATGGTCAACAATTCTCTCATTAGTGCCTATTTTTAATTCTTCTTTTAAGAGAATTTTAAGAGAATCATCTGGAATTACGCTCTAGATCTCTCCTCCTGTCTATGACACAGGTTTTATCGCTACAGTGTGGTATTGTACTTCACTTTATTATATAAACCTGTGTGTGTTTGAACACATTGTTAGGGAGATCATGGCTGCGCGTTCTCTCTCTCTCTTTCTGCCTTTGGCCGAGAGATTTACAGATGGCCTCGTTTTGTGGCTCTGCTGTCCAGCTGTTGGCAGTTCCATTACTAAATGATCCCTCTGTCAGATTGACATGCGTCTGGCCTTTGCTTGGCCTGTCACTCAAACTTAATGTCACCATGGTAACGGAGAGAAAGAGAGGATGGACTGAGGACAGAAGGAAAAAAAAAAACTGCAAACCAAAACCCATCTGTTTACTTATAAACTTCCTTTTGGGCCTCAACGCATGTGACTGCTGTGCTGCCTTACTGGAACTGAGCTGGTTTTCTCTATATTTGAATATGCTATAAAAATATATGCACTGCCAGTTGAAAGTTTGGAATCACTATATTAGCAGTGACACATTAAAATGATCTAAAGTGACAGTAAAGATGTTTATAATTTTATAAAAATTATATTTCAAATAAATGCTGTTCTTTTGAATATTCTATTCATCAAAAATTCCTGAAAAAGAAAATTGATCACAATTTTCACAAAAACACAAAGCATTGATAATAATATTAAGAAATGTTTCTTGAGCAGAGTAATAATAATAAAAAAAAATCTAAATTAAAGTTAGTTAAAGTTAATAGAAATCACTTTTTTTGAAATGTAATATATAAACAAAAAAAAATAATCTAAATTTAAAGTTAGTTTTTTGGTCAAATAAATGTTAGCATAAGAACTTCAAAAAACCTTTTTTCCAAACTTTGAAAAGTAGCTAAAGTAAAAAATGAAAATATCATGGTATTGGTTATACTGACACTAAAAAAAAACAATTCAATTATCAAAAACATATAACAAATTACATACTAATAAAAAAAAAAAAAAAAACTACATAAATGAAAAGTAATAATACAGTAAAAAAAATATTCTACATAAATGACAAGTTATTAGAAATCACTTTGTTTCTAAAGTCAAAAATGAAAACAAACTTAAATGGAAAATTACAACATTTGGGGGTTGGAATGAGGCCTGAGCTTTCACACATCCACCCATGTTTCTATGCTATATGCTCCTTTGACTCACATTGTCATTCCTGCTGTTAAATATCTTCATGTGTCCTCCATACACAGGAAGTGCCCTGATGGGTTTGACTGTTTAAAAACAGGTCGGAACCCAAACTATGGTTACACAAGCTTTGACACCTTTGGCTGGGCCTTCCTGGCTCTCTTCAGACTAATGACACAAGACTACTGGGAAAACCTCTACCATCAGGTACAAGCCATGACACTGAAGGAATATTCATCTGTGATCTAAATATTACTACTAATGTCTCTTCTTCCTCTCCATGACAGACTTTACGGTCAGCAGGGAAGACCTACATGATTTTCTTTGTGCTGGTGATATTTCTGGGTTCGTTCTACCTAGTGAACTTGATTCTGGCTGTCGTGGCCATGGCATATGAGGAGCAAAACCAGGCGACCATTGCAGAGGCCTGGGCAAAAGAAAGAGAGTTTCAGCTGGCGATGGAACAGCTACGAAAGCAAAAGATAATAATACAACAATTTAACAACCAGCATTAAAAAATAAACAAAAAAGTACCAAATAAAAACAAATTTATACTTACCTTCCACATACATCAATCAATTGGTAGTGGATAAAATCAAGTAAAATGAATTTCAAATATCATTTCATGTTGATTTTGAATACAAATTTAAATAATGAAATAGTGCTCTTTTCCCAGCGTCTATCTAAAATGTGTTGCTTTACACTGCAAGAAACATAGTAGGGACATATACAATTATTATACTCATTGCATTTAATTTCAATGGCGAATTCAGCTCAAGCACATCTGACATATCTGTTCTCGTTGGATGTTAGGCATTATCAAAACAGCGCAGAAAGGAGGCTGAGATGGCAGCCCTGGCAGTGGATTTATCGCCGTCACCTTTCTCACGGAAAGACTCTGTAAAGTTCCAAAGTAGAACGAGATCCCACAGAACACTTTCAGAGGAGATGGAGGACAACTCTTTGCCAAAATTTGACCCATTTGATGAGAAAGTAAGTGCTCTTTCATAACTGTTTTATTTATATTTGGCTTTAAGGTACACACAGTAATTTTTCCCGTCTAAAAAAAAAGTAGTCGCCTAAAATGTTTTATTCAAGAAAAAAAAAAAAAAAAAAAATTAAAAAAAAAATTAAAAAAAAAAAAAAAAAAAAAAAAAAATAATATATATATATATATATATATATATATATATATATATATATATATATATGTAAATGATTTTAAAGGCTTATTGTCAAAACATTCTTTTGTCTTAATTCTTTTAAAGATAAAATATATCACATTTTCTAAAAAAAATAAAGAAGTTTTCGTTAATATTTTGAATGAGGTTTTTTTTTATATGCAATTTTCTGCCTTCACTTTAATTTTACTTAATAAAATTTTAGTTTTATCAATTTTGTTGTTTTTGTCATTTTTTTTATTTTTATATTACTCATTAATTTTATAAATCTATATAGTATTTTATAATTTTTATTCATTCGTTTATTTTAACACTTCAACTTAAACTAAACGAAAATTTGAAATTTTGCCTTGTCAACTAGCTGAAATAAATAAGTTTACTTTTTATATTTTATTTTATATCAGTTAACTCTTATTATGAGTTTAGTTTCAGTTAACGATAATAACACTGCTGTCTTGTTTATATCTTGTCTTTCTTATCATATACCTTCTAATCTCTCTTTCAATCTCATGTCCTCCAGCCGGCTCACCCTTTCCTAGCCACTCTCTCCTCCCATCCTCTGAGCACCCGTCGCGGAAGCCAACTCAGCATCTTTACCTTCCGGCCACGCAACAGTTCAGAGGCCGACTTTGCAGATGACGAACACAGCATCCATGATGATGGACGGAGCCGAGCGGGTTCCATGGCTATGCCATGGAACAAGCGTCGTACGGGTAGCATCAGGAGCCACTCCTCACAGGTGTTCATGCCCACCTTCACCCTTAACGGCAGACTAAACGTTTCTCTGGATCAGAACGGCATCACCAGCATCGGCCCACACACCCCGACCTCTGTTCCAGCGTTCAGCATGGAAAAGGTCAGGGAAGACACGGTATGGTCTTACCCATTACACCCATTTTATATAATAAATTAAAATAAAGTCATTTACTCACCCTCATGTTCCTGGAATCCTATGTTTGTCCTTCATAAAACAAAAAGTAGTTATCAAGAAGAATGTCCAGGCAAATCTTTTAGCTTCCATCTTATGGAAAAGAGTTGAGGATGGAGTTGAAGAGTTGAGTGAGAGGAATGTTGACAAAATAAAATAAAATAATAATAATAAGGATTTTATACAGAAACATATTAATAAAAAAAAATTAAATTACAATTATTTTAACCCAATAATGTCTACTGTATCATATTTGATATGAAAATTTCCAATGCCTCTAAAGGATCAGCAATCACAATTTTGCTTAAAAAGAACCTGTTTTATACAATATTCTTCATGCTTATGTCATCTGATTGGTAGTTCATACTTTTTTATTTTGTAAATAGTCTTTTAGTATAATTTTAATTTAACATTAACTTTGATTTACATTACAAGCTATCAGAATTTCATTGCACCTTTTGGCCATATAAATATCAGCAACTGCACCAAATGTTTTTTTTTTTAAATATAGTTTGTCTAAAGATTCAATAAACGTCTAAAGATTAAAAAAATGATTTTTCAGACTATTATTTAATATATCAGGCTTTACAGGGTTAACCAATATGTGTGTGCATGTTTGTTAAAGTATCGTGCCATTAATGGCAGCTTTTGAGGAATGTTTCAGATCGGTCACTTTCGAGGTTCCACTTTAGCTCCAAAGCAGCTTTTGAAGGAAGTTACCTACGTCAGTAGCAGACAGTGAGGAAGTTCACTAGGTTTTGGAAAAGACTTGATGTTTTTGTGTTCACTTTGATTGACAGGAGCCAGTGTTTCAGAATGAACAGATCACTGCACCTGCCAAGCTGACTGTCGATGTGCAGGAGGAAGTCCCGCCCCCTCGCAGGAAGAGAGGACTGAGCTCTGTCAGCTTCTTCAGTGAAGCCATGGATGGTGTGACAGACTAAAACTGTTTAGGAAAAATAAAAGACACAAATGTGTCAATTGTTGACATGCTGTAAGACTACAAACTATAAAATCAACATTGATACCAGCTTAGATCATTGAATCTGAGAACAATTTGATGAGAAATGTTTGAGTTCACATTGAGAATTCTCACTTTTGATTGCAGACTTTTGTACCTTGACAAATCTGAGCACAGTTTGAGACAGTTGAGCTCTCTTCTGAAACTTTTTCTGATGAGACAAAAAAGGAGATGCAAAAGTATCTGTTTGCTCTTCATTTAATCTCACGACTGTCAAAGGGAAACAATTTAGCTATCAAAAGAAGATTCAAAAGCTTAAAATGATTTAATCCAAAATGCCCATGATTTTTATTTCTCCTCTTAGAACTTGAAGAGGCCCATCAGAAATGTCCTCCATGTTGGTACGAATTTGCAAAGAAGTACCTGGTTTGGACATGTTCTCCAGCCTGGCTAAGAATGAAGGAAGGGCTTAAAGTCATGGTGATGGACCCTTTCCTGGACCTTGCAATTACTATTTGCATTGTACTTAACACATTGTTCATGGCACTGGAGCACTATCCCATGACTGATGAATTCAACAGCATGCTGAGTGTTGGAAACCTGGTGAGGACAATTACTGTAAGAGTGGCATCTCAAGCAGCCCTGTTTCTTTCATTTCAATGTAAAGTTTTGTTCTTGCTTACCAGGTGTTCACTGGAATCTTCACGGCAGAGATGGTGTTGAAGATCTTTGCTTTGGATCCATACTATTACTTTCAGCAAGGCTGGAACATCTTTGATGGAATTATTGTTTGTTTGAGTCTGATGGAGCTGGGCCTTTCCAACGTGGAGGGTCTGTCTGTCCTCCGCTCGTTCAGACTGGTAAGTTAACTTTCGACTCTGCTTGGAAACATATTAAATTCACTAGATTGGACGGTGGGGATTGCCACATGCACAATATATAAGAAATGCCATAAGGAGATGTGAATGTCTTTGAGTGAATCATTGAATTTTGAATCAGTTAACTGAAGCAGAGCATTTTAACCGTTTCACAGAAATGAGCGGCATTTTTGTTAATATGCACTCACATATTTACAACAAGTCACAAGACAAGGATTGCGACTTATATAATATATATATATATAATATATATATCAAGCCCGGATTATATATATATATATATATATATATTAGTATGCATCATTCAGAGAGAGAGAAAAAAGTAATTTAAACAATTCAGTATTGCATAAGGACATAATTTCACCATCAGTGATCTTGAATCTTGCTTCTTAAACTGACATTAATGTTTGTATCTGTAGTCTGTAATTAGGAGGCATCAGTGTCCTTGACACACACTGAATTCATTAGCACAGACCCTCCATTAAAGTTTTAAATATCAACAAATCTGTATTTTTGCTATGTAAAATGCAGTGCGCGTGACAAATTCAGCATGCATCTGAACTTGTCTTACCCCTTTTAACTCCTGTGTCTTGCTATTCATTATCAGATTAAAGCTGCACAGAGCTTTTAACATCCCTTTATATTGTGATAAATAGTTAATAAGCAGCGCTGTGTGTGTACAATAAAAATGACTTTTTTTATGGCTTCACTCACATGTGCATATTTGGCAGAGCAGTAATCCTTTATCCATTAGTGAGATTAAATATGTTGGAGTTGACATCTCAAAAAGTGGCCTACACTTTCTTTTAGTTCAACATCAGTCACACTGCAAACTGAATATAGGCCATGCTTTAGCTAAAATAAAATACCAGTTAGGGGAATTTACATGAAAAAAATCAGTGACATCAGCTGAAAACAAAGAATGTTAAAAAATGTACTCACCCTCAGACCATTTATGTGTGGTTGTTTCTTCATCAAAACTAATTTGCAGAAATTTAGCATTACGTTACTTGTTCACCAGTGGATGCAGTAAATGGGTGCCATCAGAATGAGAGTTCAAACAGTTGATAAAAACATCACAATAATCCACAAAACTCGTGTCCATCAGTCAACATTTTGTGAAGTGAAAAGCTGTTTGTTTGTGAGAAACAAATCCATCATTAAGACACTTTCAACATTTGCCATTTCTTTCCGGCTAAAATATGACTTTTTTACTGGAGTAAGCGTTATTATGGATTATTGTGTATTTTGCCCAGAAGTCACAGATTGAAGTTAAAATGCCTTAATGAGTTAGTTTCTTACAAACATGCAGCTTTTCACATCACAAGATGTTAAGTGATGGACTTGTGTGGATTACTTGTGGATTATTGTTATGTTTTTATCAGCTGCTTGGACTCTCTTTCTGACGGCACCCTTTCACTGCAGAGGTTGAGCAAGTGATGTAATGTTAAATTTCTCCAAATCTGTTCTGATGAAGAAACAAACTCATCTACAGTTTGGATGACCTGAGGGTGAGCACATTTTCAGTAAATTTTCATTTTTGGGTGAACTATTCCTTTAAGTGGTGATAAAATAGCAATACTGAATGAAATATGTATTCGGTATTTTGTCCTCAGCTGAGAGTTTTTAAACTAGCAAAGTCATGGCCCACCCTCAACACGCTGATAAAGATCATCGGTAACTCTGTGGGCGCCTTGGGGAACCTGACACTGGTCTTGGCCATCATCGTCTTCATCTTCGCTGTAGTGGGCATGCAGCTGTTTGGAAAGAACTATCAGGACTGCGTGTGTAAGATCAGCTACGACTGCACCCTTCCTCGCTGGCACATGAAGGACTTCTTCCACTCGTTCCTCATCGTGTTCAGGGTCTTGTGCGGAGAGTGGATCGAGACCATGTGGGACTGTATGGAGGTGGCCGGACAGCCGCTTTGCATTCTGGTCTTCATGCTGGTCATGGTCATAGGAAACCTGGTGGTGAGTACAGACTGTTTTCTGCTCAGGTTATGCTAATGAGATTAACATGGTGCTGTGAAATACTTGATTCAACATTCTGCAGTAAAATATCACTCATCAGTCTATTTCTTCTCACATAATAAAATAATTTAATCTCATATCAATAGTTAATGTCCATTTATTTATAAAATAAATTATAAATTATATTTGTAAGTTATTAAAGAAACAAGCCTGGACTGTTACTGATCACACACAGAAAAGTTTTGCATTTTAAAATGTTAAATTGGCATAAATATGATATATTATTCTTAGCATTTCAGTATATTTTGAAGATAAACTATCATAGCCTAAGAAAAATCTCAGACTGTGAGGACTCCAGATGTGCATCTAATATCCAGTTGTGACTAGAAAATACCTCTAAGAAGACTAAATGAAGGTCTTTTCCCAGAAAATAAGACGCCACTAAGCTTTCCTTCCTAAGTTTTCCTGTTTTGAAATGACGACAGTCCTAATAGAAGACATGATGTCATGTTAGCAGTTTTATTCTTTAAAGTGACAAGTGCAAGACATTCACTCTCTATGAAATGACTTGTAAAATAGTGTGTACAATCATCACAAACATGGATATTCATTGGTCAGAATCATGGTTGATACCATCACTGTATATATAGGCTAGTTTCCCAAATGTGTTTGGCAGATTGTAAACATATATAAATGAATCCTCAGGGTAGACGCCATATTTAAGCTGATGCAAATGAAAATGAGTCAGTGATGGATAGAAACAGCTGGTTTAATTGGTTAGACATTTTCTATAGTTGTTTGTGCACTTAGAATACTTTTCTAAAAGAAGTTCTCGACATATTTGTCAGCTGTATGATTGACACCAAGATACACAACAGTACTGTACAGTCATGTTTTTTTATTTGCGTCAAATGAAAAAATAGCATGTACCCTGACTAAGGTCCTTTTCAAGAAAATAAATCAACAAATTTTAGTTTAGTTTTAACCTCCTTATTTTACCCAGAAGACCCTGTTGTGTGTTACTTAGAAATGCATTTGTGGAATAGGGTCCACACGGGCTTGTACTTAAGTACACACTATCCTCTTTCCTCTTTGGCTTTACCAACTCATAACTGGTAAGTTGTGTACTCTATAAATGTTGTAATATACAGCAGAAACAGCTGCTTGTCACTGGTAATTGAACTACAGTGCTTTTTAAAGCCGGATAGAGGGACAAACAGCATGGACTTAACTAAAATTGTGGAGTATGGTCCTTTCAGTGCTAGACAGAAAAGTACAAAAAACTGTCTGATCTATCGAGAAAGTCTATATGTACTGTTAATAAGTTGTTGTTTTTTTTCATTTTAATCACAGACCACAATTCATCAAACATCATTTTACAAAGTATAAACTTAAATCTAAACTGGGCCTTTAACAAATAGTTCACCCAGACTGTATATAATCTGTAATTATTTACTCACCCTCATGTCATTCCAAACTAGAGATGGGTCAGTTTGGTCGACTATAGTTGACCAACAACCGATTAATGATGTTGATTAGTTGTGGATATGAGTTTGAAGTCTGAACTGAATAAAGTGTCGAGAAAAAAGGTGCACGAGCTATTGCCTCGGTATGAATCGGTTCTTACAATGCCTCGTTCAATAGACAACTGATTTGAATTAGTCTGACGATTCGTTCACTGACTCGCTTTTATTATTCCTTCACAAATAAATCTCTCAATGAGTAAAACTGGTTGTGTCTATTATTATAGATATGCAACATTTAAATTATTTTCAAAATAATTTTAAAATAATTATTTTTTACAATCATTTTTCCTGGTTTAATAAGGTACTCTTATAAGAAAACAGATGTGGCTGGGACAGACTTTCAGTATCATCTTCACTTAAAAAGATGCAATCTCATCCTGTTTACGTGAAATGAGCTGCTCCTGAGCAGGTCTGAGTTAAAGGACCTGTTGCTATGACGGCAACTCCAGGATGAGCTTCGAGGAACCTAACAATCCTGGATCATGTCAAATCAGCAACAATAAAATCCAGCTAACTGGGTAATCCACGTACGAAGAACGGACCCCTGACTGTAAGAAAAAAGCTTGTTATGATGAACATGGACATTTTTTTGTAATGGTTGACATTCCTGCAATTGAACAAGGGCTTATCTTATAAAGATTGTTGTTCCCAGAAACACAGCCTGCCGTTGATTTAACTGAAGGTTTTTAGATTAACAACAGTTTGTTGCTTCTCTTACAATATAAACTGAGTAACGTGCAGCCAAGTATGGTGTCCCATACTCAGAATTTGTGCTCTGCATTTAACCCTTTCAAGTGCGCGCACACACACAGCAGTGGGCAGCCAAGGGTCTCACCTTTCACATCATGGTGTTGAAGGTGGAAGAGACCACTCACTCCCCCAGCCTACAATCTCCGCCGGTACCAAGACTCAAACCCACAAACTTTGGGTTACAATCCTAACTCTCTTACCATTAGGCCACGACAGCCACAACTTCTTGTCCTAGTCAGATATAAAGATTTTCTGCCATTTCATTAAACGTACAACTATACATCAGTGTTGGCCCCAAAAATCCCATTTGTCTTTTTTATATGCAATGAGGTAATGTCCATCCCAAAACATTCCCCAGCTGTAGTGCATCCAAATATATAATTTGCTTACAGATCTGTATTCTTGATTTCTCTACAGGTGTTGAATCTGTTTCTGGCCCTGTTGTTGAGCTCCTTCAGCTCTGATAATTTGTCAGCGCCCGACGAAGATGGAGAAATGAACAACCTTCAGATAGCCATCAGTCGAATCCACTTTGGTTTCACTTGGCTGCTGGACGGCATCAAAGATCTCTTCAATGGGAACCTGGCGGGCTGCAGACAGAAGGCCAAAGAGAAGCAGGTGTCACTGAAAAAGAATCACACTGAGTGCAACGGCGGTGTGGGAAGTTTAGAGCAGCATGTGGGGAAGTGCATTATTCCAGAAGGAGAGGACAGTTACATGACCAATCCCAACCTTACCATCTGTGTGCCCATTGCGCCAGGAGAGTCGGACGTGGAATTCCCTGAGGAGGAGGAGGATGAGGAGACAGAGTCATCAGAGGATGAAGAGCAGAAACTGGTGAGAGGTTATGAGAGGTGATTTATTAGTTTTAGTGTGGGGAATTTGGTTCATTAAGTTCTTGAGGTTGTAGAGTCTGATTCACAAGCAAATGACTGATATGAGCTGATTCCTTTTAATGCACTGCTCAAAAATACTCTCTAATTATTCTCAAACTTATAAATTATGATTTGAATTGATTGGTTTATTCAGTCTCTGATGCTTGTTTCTTAAGAAACAAAATACTTGTTTAGTATATAGTTAGGACCATCTATTTTGCTTTCTCAAAAGTATTAAAGAATTGTTTCCATTTTAGTTCTTTAAAGTTTTATTGAAATTCAGAAACAGAGTAATTGATTCTTTTAATTATGATCCCTAATTACTGTAGTACATCTGAACTTTTGAAAAATAAATCTCAATCTCCTGAATTATTGATTTAAATTGGTTGGTTAGTTCACTCTCTGCTCCACTGCTACTTTTGTCATGTCAGATTAAAGACAGTATACATGTTCTCTTTATAATAAATGAGAACTTTGAATTAAGTTTTTTAAAAAAGTACAAAAAGAATTGTTAATGGAAACCAAAATTCAGTTCTATTTCAGTTTTGTGAAAAGGATCTGAAATTCAGAATCAGAATAAATTACTTCTTTTGATAACAATCACCAAATAGTGTTGTGCGCTTATATATATATATATATATATATATATATATATATATATATATATATATATATATATATATATATATATATATATATATATGCCATCTGACTTGCTTTTCCACTGTTAAAATTTTAATGTCTGTATTTAGCATCAGGACCAAATTAGATAGATGACCCTAAATCCTTTGTGTAAAGCATATAATGGTTCAGTTTTTTATCTCTATTGTGAGTGGTCAGGAGCTCAAATGAGCGAGTGGGGTCAGAGAGATGATATGATGACAAGTGTGAAAGAGCGAGCCAGTGGCTGTAGATGCAATTTGGGACTAAGCCTTTAAAGATCTGTACAATTTTGAATTAAAAACAGCAGTAAGCAATATCATAAAATACAGCAATATTTTTATAAACGTGCTATGCATTTACAGCGATGATTTCTTAGACAAAAGAGCCCATCTGTATGATATTCTGGTCTTTAGATAGGACTCGAGTTCTTCCTTTAATGTAAGTTTATGCCATTGTATTGTCCTCTAGGATAAAATCATAAGTTTGCTTGATTTGTAAAGTAGTAGCACACACTGCTCAACAAGTTTATACATGTCTCATCCAATTAGAGCTGGAACTATTTTATCTTGAACAATACTGAAAATGCACCACAGATGCACCAATATTGTTTAATCAATACCGAAATTATTGAATTAACAGATATAAGACCAGTATATACAAGGCCAAGCACCTGAATGGCAACATATGCATTGCATTAATTACTAGATGAAGAATGAACAGATGAAGTCATTTTAATCATCAAGTAGAATTATAGAAGGTAATTTGTACATGCATACTTCATTTAAGTTTAGTTTGAACTGAATGTTTGAAAAGCATTTCTATTCATCAGTTTGAAAAGTTTTGTACTGTATAGTTTTTAGTATAATTTTTGTGTGGTTTTCACAAAACTAAAAAATAGGTAATTTGGAGCAGGGTGGGGTGAAGTAAAAGCAGCCAACAAGTGTGCATCATACACATTCGGAGTGTTTCAGTACTATTTAAAAACCATCCCAGAATGAACTTAATGTATTTGTTTGGATGCAAACTTCTACTGAAACTATTTTGATATTTTAAGGACACAATATTAAGAGTAATCCAGCCTCACACACACATACACACGCACACACTGCTTGCCTCGTAATGTGGGATTACATAAGAAGCACTATTGGATTGTGCTGGCACCTTAGGGCCAGTAATCTCCCTAAATCATTTTAAATATGTTGCCATTACATGCAGGGAAAATCTCATCAAAACTATTAAGAAGGCCCACTGTCTAGAGACAGAAACAAGGAGAATGCGTGTTCTGTATATTCAGGCAGATTTAGAACAGCTCTCTCTCGACATCTCAGATTATGCTGGAGGTCACTGACCTTGATTTGTGCGCTTGTGGATTAAATGCATATGCTATTGCCCCATATGTATTTGTTCATGTGTTCTATTAGCTTTCTGCATTTTCCATGCCAAACCCAGAGGATTTTTCAATCAATGCTGATTTCCTGGCTTATATGTGCAAATATACACCAATATTGTGCAGTTAACACCCAAATTATTGAATTAACAGATTCAGTACTAGTTTATACGATGCCAAGAACCTAAATGATGGCATATGCATCACATTAATCATTAGATGTACTGGGAATATGATGGAATATGAGAATACGAGTATGCATTGAATATGATGTATGAATTGCATGTGGGATTCAAGCACACAGACATAGAACATCCATTCAGGGATGGCTGCTGAAAATTCAGCTTTGCTTCATAAGAATAAATTACAGTTTAAAATATATTAAAATACAAACATGCTATTTTAAATTGTAAAAATATTTCACAATATTATTATTTTTACTGTATTTTCGATCACTTAAATGAAGCCTTGGTGACTTCTTTCATTAAAAATGATTACCAACGGTAGTTCTGGAGTAAATGTTTATTTAAAACTCAATGCAAGCTTTGCTGTCTTGTTCAACAGGAAGTCGTCAGCCTCTCTGAAGGAAGCACTGTGGACTTGAGGAAGCCTGGGGAAGATGAGGAGGAATATTCTGAGATGGCAGATGATGGCATGGATCCAGAAGAGTGTTTCCCTGAGTGTAAGCAAATAATGAAACGGGAGGCCATTGCTTCCACTTTTCTGTACTGTATCATGTTTTTTGTGATCAAACTAATCTCTCTGTATCTCTCCAGTCTGTATGCAGCGCTGTGAGTGCTGTAACATCAACACGGCGAGAGGTCTGGGTCAAGTGTGGTGGAGGTTGAGGAAGACATGCTATCAGATTGTGGAGCACAGCTGGTTTGAGACCTTCATCATCTTCATGATCCTCCTCAGCAGTGGAGCTCTGGTGAGGAACTAAACTGCACAGTGAACAGTGAAATTTGTTTACATTTTAGAAATCAAAGATTAATGTTATTTATGCTTCAAATTTGTCCCTGTGATTAAATGTGTAGCTAGATTCATCATAATCAAGTTTCCTGGTCTTATTGTGTTATGATATTCTTCTTCGGTCAGGCATTTGAAGACATTTACATTGAACAGCGGAAGGTGGTGAAGGTGGTGTTGGAATATGCTGATAAGGTGTTCAGCTACATCTTCGTGCTGGAGATGTTTCTGAAGTGGATCGCGTATGGCTTTAAGAAATACTTCACTAACTACTGGTGCTGGCTGGACTTCTTGATTGTGGATGTGAGTAGAAGAATCTTCTCTAGCTGAACACTGGATCACGAGTTTGGAATAATCACAGTTTTTCCCATGTTTTTGAAATACGTCTATTATGCTCACCAAGGCTGCATTTATTTGTTCGGAAATGCAGTAAAAACAGTATGTATTCAACATTTTAAACATATTTTTAAATGTAATTTATTCCTGTGATACAAAGCTGTATTTTCAGCATCATTGCACCAGTCTTCAGTGTCACATGATCTTCAGAAATCATTCTAATATGATGATTTGCTGTTCAAGAAACATTTCTGATTATTATCAATGTTGAAAAGAGTTGTGCCGCTTCATATTTTTGTCAAAAACTTGATAGACTTCCATTAAAAAATGTGGGGACTGTAAGATTTAAAAAAGAAATGTATACTTTCATTGAGCAATGATGCATTAAATTCACAGTCAAGATATTTATGTTACAAAATATTTATTTTTCAAATAAATGCTGCTCGTTTTGAACTTTCTATTCATCAGAAAATCCTGAAAAAGAAAATGTATCAATTTGTACAAACTTATGAAGCAGCACAACTGTTTTATTGATAATAATCATAAATAATTCTACTTTTTATATAGGAAACAGTTATTTTAAATTGAATTAAATATTTCACAGTATAAATGTTTTTACAGCATTTTTTTCATTATATAAATGTAGCCATGGTGACCATAAAAACTAGTTCTGAACCATGTTATCTACCTAATTCAATTTAGTATATTATTTAGTATAACAGAATATTTTGTTAGTATACAGGGCCATGAAAGTAAAATAAATTTGGTTTAAAATGAGGACTTTTCTGAGTAGAACTGCAAAGATAAAGAACCTGTTGCAGTGAAGGCCATTTATTACAGTGATTTTAGCACAAATCATGCAAAGCGGAGTGTCTAAAACTCATTTAATCGTGAAAACAAGAGTAAAACGGACACTGATGTGGCCTACTGAATTTATAAAATGTCTACAACAACAATATGATAAAACAAATGTTCTGAACTGTTTAATTGGATAAAAGTTCTTATATGAATAATATAGTTCATTTGTCAAACTGTAGACTGTTAAGTGTAATACAGCCATATTAACATATTAACTTAACACAGCCAGAATTTATAGTCTGAGCAATCTATAATTAACATTAAAGACAGATTCATTTCGACCAGTAATTTAACATGATGTCAAGTTTGATATGTTTAATAATTATTCCCACAGGACTGTTTATAGGAAACATTTAAGGGATTAGATTATTAAAAGAGTGGTTTTAAAGAAAAACCCAAATTCTTTATAGAACCTTACTCTATTTTATATATATGCATATTGATTATGCTTATATAGCTGAGTATGTGGGTATATACACTGATGTACATATGTGCATACTTGTCAATGTTTTGCCTTCATTTCACCTCATTGGCCCATCAGTGAAATTCCTGCTGTTCCTGTGGCCACAACCTGTTCTACACTCTCTGTATACTTTGACTGTAGAATAGAGTGGAAACTTATTGTGGTTCTAAACTTGTAAATCGATCTGATTTATATGTCCCAGTGAATGTGTTCCTATAGAATGTCCCAAAAATGCATAAATAAATAAATTGCATCAATTCATTTTTTTTAATCTGTTTAATATAAAAAGTCATTTAGAGAGATGTTTTATTAATTTTAAGTATTTTATCAAAAAGTTTTTGTTTTCTCCTATTGCAGGTTTCTTTGATTAGCTTGGTCGCTAACTCTCTGGGCTACTCGGACTTTGGGGCCATTAAATCTTTGAGGACTCTCAGAGCTCTGAGGCCCCTGAGGGCCCTGTCTAGATTTGAAGGAATGCGGGTAAGATGCTGTCTCAGAAAAACCACAGAAAATTACAGATTTTGTGGGGGGAAAAACACAACCGTTTATAAACTTGTTTCTGTAAATTTCATTGACATTAAATTGAGTATTTAATTAAAAAATTTGACGATTCTTTGCAGATTATAAGTTAATTGATACATTTTGAATATGGAACTTTTAACATGACTACTTTTGTTATTTTGATGAGTGCGTATATATATATATATATATATATATATATATATATATATATATATATATAAAGAGAGAGGGAGATATGTACACTTTAAAAAAAACCTCATTCTCATTTTGTGAAAGTACTGTATGAAATGGAAAGTTTTTAATTGATATTTTTGAATCCATCATCATCAAATTAGGCCTTTTTTTATTTATATTTTTTTCAAAATGCAGGGTTGCAATATCAATAATATAGCATCAGTAAGTTCAATTAAATTTGCATGTCTTGAGAAATTTTTGTTATGGAGCAGAAAGTTTGAATTGATTAGTTTCTGATTAAACTGATTTTGTGATATAGTGCTGCGCTCTGTTGCATGCAGTTACATTATGATTGCTTCCTGTATGGCATCACATCTAATTTCCTGTCATCCAGGTGGTGGTGAATGCGCTGATCGGGGCCATCCCGTCCATCATGAATGTACTGCTGGTGTGCCTGATCTTCTGGCTCATATTTAGCATCATGGGTGTCAATCTATTCGCTGGGAAATTCGGGAAATGTGTCAACAGGACAGGATACATTCACGGTGTAACCCTGGTCAACAACAAGAGTGACTGCCAGGCCATGAATGACACCCAGTTCTACTGGACCAAAGTGAAAGTCAACTTCGACAATGTGGGCCTTGGATACCTCTCACTTCTGCAGGTGGTGAGTATCTCGAAGGTTGTGCGTCATTCAGAATTGCACTGAGAATGATTTTTCTGAGCTGCCAAACAGGATTCAGAATTGTAATTCAAATTTTGTGCTGTGCAGAAAATCCTTTACCTAATTTGGTGTTCCTGGTCAAAAGTGACTGGCCTTTTTAAAAATTGTTAGTAAATCTCTTATTATGCTATATAATCACCAAATCTTGGATATACTGTTTTGTCAAAATGAAAAAAAAAGTACTGTTTGTGGATCATTTTGGCAATGCTCACCCAAAAACTGAGGTCCATAAGCTCAGATCAATGAGGCCTAGAATAAATCAGTTCCAAAAAGAAATACAAAACCTGCAGTAATTGAAAGAAAACAATAATATTTAATTCAACATTTGGTAATAATATAGCATATTAAGAAATCTATAAGCAATTTTTGTAGGCTGGTCACACCTCAAGTCTAACAAGGTGAGAAAAAAAATCTCAAAAGGGTGCAAAAATGATCAAATTTGGGGTAAAATAAATACATAAATAAATTATTAAATAAAAATCTAAATGACCAGAACACAAAATGAATTAAAAATTAAGGCTGCTGTAAGTATAGTTTTAAATAATACATTAGTTTTTTTTTTTTTTTTTTTTTTTTTTTCTAGTACGAATTACTCATTCACATATCATACACAAAGCATATGGGTTAACATGTCAATATTTTCATAAATATCAATATAAATTTAATATTCAGTATATGTTTTTTATACATTTTTAAATGAATAACTTATTTTTAATTTCATTTTAAACCATTACAAATTGTTTTGATGGCCTTGCTAATTGTGTACATAATCAAATATGGAACTAGTAATGATAGTTGTAGTACTGACCAAAGTGTCTAGGAATATGTCAGTTTTGGAAAAATGTATTATACACATCAGAGAATAAATAGGCACAATTAGTACAAATTAATAATGTGATCATTTACGTTTTCTCGCAAATCTTATGTTGGACCCATGAAATGCATCTGTAATATGACTATTACATTTATTTTAATTGACTTCAATAAATTCCTCTTCCTGTCATTTCATTCTAGGTTCATACATTAATGGGGGAGTGGGGAAAAGTGCTCTCCAAATTCAAGAGAAAAGAGTAAAAAAAATGCCCCCTCACAATTAAACTAAATATTTTATGGCTGTTGCAATTAAAGTGAAATGTATTGAAGTAATTGGTTACATTTTAGTATTTAACTTAAAAGACAGCAGATACATTTAATAAAGAAATTATAAAAACTGCCCTTGCAAAGGAAAAAAAAAAAAATACCAATGGAAATAAATTCCAGGAGGAATATATTGCCACTTAATGGAAAAGCTCATTTCTGACCCTGTTCCATTCCATTTCAAATTCATACTCATTAATGGAAAGGGAGCCAATTCTGAAATTCTGAATTCTGGCCATTTTTTGGACTTTTAGTGACTGTGCTGTAGAATCATCCCTCATATTTGTTAAGGTAGCCAAGCAACCAGAGTTCTTCAGGGGCCTCCAACTCCTCACAGGGCCTTAACCCATCATTTACCTCTAGGAACAGTCTCTCAATCACCACAGGTTATAATTTCTGGAACCATGGCAACAACATCCAAAAATGGCCTATCTTAATAGCGTTCATGCTGACTCTTGGTGAGTCACAACTCTTTGTCTTTATAGAAGGTATGAAACTTAAATGCGTAATTACCTCAGACTAAAAAGCCACGTTTCGCTATGGTCAGGCATGAAAAAAAAAATGTGCTCACCTAGAAGCAGAACATATGTCTGAATAAATTGACAAACTTTCTCTTTTAGGTGGACATTAAAGCATTTGTATATATTTTGTTTCGCAGGCAACATTCAAAGGCTGGATGGAAATCATGTATGCCGCCGTCGATTCTCGTGGAGTAAGCATGTTGTTTTCATTACTAAAATGAATGACTTGCAGCCAAATTCACAAAAGAAGAACCTAACTATAGACTACAAACTATACTTATAATTCTTTCATCTTCATTTAGTCTTAAACTACAGTCTTAAAAATAATTGTTTCAATTAAAAAGGGTTCTTTAGAAAACCATCTATCCTTTGTCAAGAAAACCATTTGAAGAACCTAGAATTTAACAACAAGAAGAACCAATTAGTAACTCAATTACCCAATGCTATAAAAATCTTTCTTGATAAGAACAGGGTTCACCCAAGCTGCAAAGAACCGTTGAAGAACCTTATTTTTAGAAGTGTAGACAGTCTGTGGAAAACCATCTTTGTGAGTTTTATATTGTTCTTGTTTGTCAGGTTGAGGAGCAGCCCGTCAAAGAGATAAACCTCTACATGTACCTCTACTTTGTCATTTTTATCATCTTCGGATCCTTCTTTACCTTAAATCTGTTCATCGGTGTCATCATCGATAACTTCAATCAGCAGAAAAGAATGATAGGTGTTTAAGATTTACTTCTTTTCCAGAAGCATTAGTTTACATTTAATCTGTTCCATGAAAATAATAGCAGCTGGTTGTTCTTTGTACTAAAGGTGGCCAGGATATATTCATGACCGAAGAGCAGAAAAAGTACTATAACGCAATGAAGAAACTTGGTTCGAAAAAGCCGCAGAAGCCAATTCCCAGACCAGTGGTGAGATTATGATTTTTAACATTTTTGCCACTTTAAAAATGTTCTCATACTGAATTCCCGTTCTAATTTCTCACCATAAATACATTTTCATCTAGAACATTTTACAAGGATTCTTCTTCGACTTGGTGTCCAAGCAAGCCTTTGACATCACCATCATGATGCTCATTATTCTCAACATGATAACCATGATGGTCGAGACCGATGAACAATCTGCTCGCATGGAGACCATCCTCAATAACATCAACCTGGCCTTCATTGTCACCTTTACCACCGAATGCCTCATCAAGATATTTGCCCTCCGCTGTTATTTCTTCACCATTAGTTGGAACATATTTGACTTTGTAGTCGTTATTCTGTCCATCGTTGGTAAGTGCACGACTTTCCAGTCTGGTAAGTGTGTTGCTGGTTCAAGATACTTCCCTGCTGAAAAGACCAACTTGGTTAATACTGTTTAGCTCTTTGGTACTGATCCATCTGGCCACCATTATGGTGAAGCCAAAGAAGGATTGCTGGTTTGGTTATGTTACTTAAGATGCATTGCAGAGACACCAGCTTGTCTTTTCAACTGGGTTGTTGTGATCTGATCTGTTCTGTATGTTCATAGTGCCATTTCTCAATTCTTCAACAAATTTTCTTCATGAGTCCACCTTCTATGTGTTGATATCTGGTTTTAATTTGTCCTCCCTCATAGGAATTGTCCTTGCAGACATTATAGAAAAATACTTTGTGTCCCCAACTCTGTTTCGAGTGATCCGGCTGGCAAGAATAGGACGAGTTCTCAGACTAATACGAGCAGCTAAAGGAATAAGGACGTTACTTTTTGCCTTGATGATGTCGCTGCCGGCGTTGTTCAACATCGGCCTCCTGCTCTTCCTGGTCATGTTCATCTATGCCATTTTTGGCATGGCAAACTTCGCCTACGTAAAGAAGCAAGGCGGGATTGACGACATGTTCAACTTTGAAACCTTCGGGAACAGTATCATCTGCCTTTTCCAGATCACCACATCGGCTGGTTGGGATAACCTACTGGATCCCATTCTCAACAACTCTCCGGAAGAATGCAGCTCGAGTTACATCAACACCGGAACCAATACTAAGGGCAACTGCGGCAACCCCTCAGTAGGGATCACTTTTTTCGTCAGCTACATCATCATTTCCTTCTTGATCGTGGTCAACATGTACATAGCCATCATTCTGGAGAACTTCAGCGTGGCCACCGAGGAGAGCACTGAACCTCTGAGCGAGGATGACTTTGAGATGTTCTACGAGGTTTGGGAGAAGTTTGACGTTGAGGCCACACACTTCATCGAGTACTCCAAACTCTCAAGTTTCGCCGACAGCCTTTCTGAACCTCTGAGGATCGCCAAACCCAACAAAATCAAACTCATCAACATGGATCTACCCATGGTCAGTGGTGACAGGATCCACTGCTTGGACATCCTGTTCGCCTTCACTAAGCGGGTCCTTGGGGAGACTGGAGAAATGGATGCTTTGAAGCAGCAAATGGAGGAGAAGTTCATGATGACAAACCCTTCCAAGATCTCCCACGAGCCCATCACCACCACACTGCGGCGCAAGCAGGAGGAGATTTCAGCATCCCTGATCCAGCGTGCCTACAGGCGGCACCTGATTAGACGGCAAATGAAGCAGGCTTCTTACCTGTACAGGCACATAAACCAAAACGCACCCTGGTCAGAAGAGGACTGCACTCTGGAGCGGGAAGGACTCATAGCGTCTATGATTCAAGAGCACTTTGGTCCCGAGAAGGGTCCACAGTACTTAGCATGCTCTCCGCCATCCTATGAGGCTGTAACAAGGGATCCTAGTGACCGTTTCAAGATGTTAATACCTGACTCTCAATCCAGTGAGCCTCCTAAATCAGAGGAGACGTATGACGAGACCTTTCTTTAGGAACTCTTTTTTAAGTCTAATCTAAATCTAATCAGGAGGAATCCAAATGCGAACAAGATTTCACTTTTTTAATGAGAAAAAGTTGTTGTTTTTGTCATAAAATATGACATGGTATCATGGGAAACAGACAAAAATAAATGGATATATCAACATGAGGATTGTACATGCTAACCTTTCGCTCAGATGTGTTGCACATATCACAATTGTAATATATTGCACAGATGTTATTTTGGTTGTTTCCTATAAAGCTCAACAGGCCACATAGTTTTTCCAAGAGTTTTCCATTGCTCAGGATTAAGTGAGGAATGTTGTCACTTTTTTACGCTTGATGTGAGTAACTGTGATTTAGAGTAACTGGTGCAAGGAAAAGGCCCCTAAATGCAGTTCGAATGATGCAGTTCCTCGTATAAAGTGAGTGATTTTGCATTTTTATCAGTGTTTGAGGGATTTATTTTTCTTGCTGAACACAGCAAGAATGGTTTAAAATCAATGTGAAATCAAAATGGACAGTTTAAGTAAATACATGTAAATGCTCCTGATTTTATTATGCACAATTGGTGTGTGTTATTCCAAAGAAAGAATCTATGTAATCTTTCATCAGAATGAAACAACTTTCCTGGCTGGTGACATGTATTTTTCAACCCCTTCTTTTCAACAGCTTTTGACATGCAGTGCCCACTATTAATGATTCAATTAATTCCCAATATATAACAATCCAGTATTGCCTAAATTTGGTTAAATATCCTGTTTCACTAATCTTAAAGCAGTAAAATGGGTTTCATGTTGACTTTACTGAAATAAAATGGATATACAACTATACAAAATTTGAATCAGCTGAAATTACAGTACCTTCAGCTCTTATGTTTTATTCAAGGGATTTTTTCTCAAAATGTTGCACATTGAAGTACTTTAGACTTTATCATTGAAGATTTTCAGAGTGTCCTAATTACTGGAAACATGCATATGTATGTCAGAATAATATGACTGATATAGAATACACTTTTTAATCATATAACCTCACCAGTTTTCAGTCAGGAATACGAACTCACATGTATCAAATGCATTTCTGTGACAATTTAAACTATATATATATATATTTACAAATGAGACGAAAAGTACAGATGTATCATCAACATCCATGTACAGGTATATCAAAATCTGATTTTCTACTCATACTTTTTTTATGAAACAAAACTCTCCTTTCCACAAAATGTTATCTCTGTTGTATTAAATTTTAAAGGGCATTTATGGAACTTGAAACACAATAAAAAATTATCATGGGTACATTTTAAAAATTCCTAATGGACTGATGGATGGCAATCACATTTGTAATCTAATTTTGTCATGTTACACGGACACACAAAATGCATCAATTGAATGCCAAGAATGATATAATTAGCGAGCATGACATTGTTTGATGAATGCAGTTTTCTTCCCTGTGACACTTTCTATATTGAAACAGGATGCTGTGGCATGACATATCAAAAGTTTTGTTTTAAATAGACATTAATTCATCACAGATGTGAACTATGATTTGTTACTTTAGTAGTTAGAAAAGACATTGTTATTTTAGAGTGCATTTTAATGCATATTGTATACATTTTTATACAGTTTAGCAAACAAAAGTATCCTCAATATTTTTGTGCATTTTGCTAAAAGAGAAAGGATGAAAAGTAAATCTGTTTTTTAATATTTTATTTTATAAGTTTCTAGGGTAGTATGTAAATTTGTTTCTGCCATTGAATAAAAGTGAAAACTGCAACTTTTTATCTCAACAATTCGGGCTTTTTTTTCTTGTGAGTTTATGTCACAATTGTAAGTTTACATATGATAAAAAACTAATAATTGCACGAGAAAAAACTAAGTTGTGAGATAAAAGGCTGCAATTTATAAAAACAGAATTGCGAGATGTAAACTAAATTGTAAGACATCAACTTGCAATTGTGAGGTAAAAAGTCACATTCACTTTTTTTTTCATGGTGGAAATAAACCATATTACCGTACATGGCTTATTTAAAAATCACAGACTAAAATTCTTATTTTGATTTCATGGGGTTATTGAGCTAAAAAAAGGTCCATGGTTTATTACATTTATTTTGTAGTTTCTTAGTGTTAATTGTTAAAACCAAGTCATTCATCTATATTGGCAGAGGCTATCTCTTCAGTTCATCAACTGAACACTGAAGAACTGGGTCTTAATGTAGCTGCTGTCTAACCAAGTTTAACCAGCTTTTCTTTTGTGGGAACAAAAAAAGGTGCTTCAAACAGCGGGGCAGTTTTTGTTGATTTTGTAACGGTGTGCATGGATTTGTGCTCTCAGCTCTTGGTTATGGAGAGAATTTGGCTGTCCGCTGGGAGTTTGCCCTTTCTCCAGCCCAGGGTGAGGATGTTCAAATCCTCCAGACCAGCTGGACCTCCAGGATAATCCCAGTGGAAAATAATCACTTGTTTTAATTACACACAAATGCACTCAAACTTCAGTTCGCTCAGTCACAGACCTTAAAACTGCTACCTTTTACAAATGCAGTTGCCTTTTTCATTTGGAAAGGTGATGTTTTAAGTGTTTATTTAAAAAAAAAAATATTGGGAAAATAATATCTTAAAGTGCTTTAAAAAATTAATACTGTAGGGAAATTTTTAAATTATGATGGATTGATTGTAATGGATGCAACTTGGTTTTTTTCTGTTTATTTTATGAGATGGACAGAATATTAAGCATGAAGAAACAAATTTTTTATATTTTGAACTTTGAATTTCAGTGACGGTGTAAAATTTTCCCTGGTTTCTCATCCTAGCATCCACAAACAAATACCAGATTTTTTCTCTGGATTATTACTTTTTATTTATTTTTTATTGATCTGTATATTTTTAAAACTTTGTGTTTCTGCACACGCTTTCATTTTAATTCTTTGTGTCTCTGGATCGCTTTAAAGAAATGCACTTTAATGAATGTGCCTGCGTAATTGATCTGATGTTTAAAAATCTGAACATGTGGCTGGGATTAAGCTCGACTACAGGAAACCCATAATTACAGATTAAAATGCACTATAACTAATTACATACACAAGCACATGCTTCTGTTATCTTCTATAAATAATAATAATAAAATAAAAAACCCTGATAGTTCCTAAAAGTAGATAAAAACAGAAAATGCTTTGCTATTTTATGCTTTGCTATTTGCTTTGCTATTTTTGTGATTAGTGCTAGATTAGTCAGTCCCAGAGGAGTGACTGATGAAGTTTGTTCACTTCCTGGATTTAAGGATGTGAACACTCTTAATAAGGATAGGTGTGTTTGTGTTCCCGTTGCCATGGTCACCCTGTGCTAATGATGGAAAAGCTCCACTTGATTGGTCTCACCTTCTGATTATGTTAGAAAAATAGACAAAAATATAAAATAAAAAACATTAACAGAGACTACACATAACAAGCCTGTATACACACACACGCACACACGCACACACACACGCACACGCACACACACACACACACACACACACACACACACACACACACACACACACACACACACACATCTGTATATACTATACATCATATACTTGGAATATTATATGTATGTGTGTGTGTGTGTGTGTGTATTTTTTTCATTAGTAACCCTAAAGCACTACATCAACTCCATCATTTATTAAAACTATATTATGTATAATCTACAAGCACTACATCCACTCCAATGCTGGAAATTAGTGGATGAGGAGGAGAAAGATTGATGATAATACTCATAAAGAATGAGTAAAAACTGTATGTGCTTGTATCCGTAAAACAAACAAACAAACAAAAAAAAACAGGCTGACACTGAGACATAGAGGCTCTGAGATGCTGCCAAATGCACAAAATCTAAAGCATGTATGTGACCTACAAACCCTCCAAAATTATATCATTATACAGTCCCATGCAACATTTGTTAATAATTACTATGTCTTTGGTAGACTTTTTGGATATATACATAAAATATATTATGTATAAAGAATATCTGAATGTTGAGGAATAGGAAATAACAACTAATCCTTAAACGCACACATGAATGAATAAACATTCATATGATGACATCATGGAACACTACAGCAGAAATGTGATTCCAATTCTTGAAATACAACAGCACCATCTTCCAAGAAACAAAATTTTATAATATGATCATAATTATACGGCACAAAAAAAAAAAAAAAAAAAAAAAGGGAACAAATGCAATTAACGCCGTCCATCTGTTGGTGGAGTGATGGCTTAGAATGGTCTGGAGAAATCCTGACCCGGAGGGGAGCTCCGCTTATTTCCACTAAACTCAAAAAGAGACTTTTCCTGAAACAGCCCTTTTTTGTTGCTGTTCTTTTTAATTCATTCCATTTTTGTTCTTGCCATTACTTAATCTTCAATATTCATACATAAGGAACAAAGTATGATCAAGTCATGACTGACGTATTCCACACTGTAACAATAGTCTTAATTTGCATATTGCTATTGCCAGTCATCAGTTGATTGGTCAAAACAAGTGAGTGCAGGATGAGTCACAGTAAATTCAGGATATTTTGAAGACCTTTTTAAGACCAAGAAAAGAATATTTAAGGAATAAACTGAAGGGAACACAATACTTCAATATGCTCTCTAAATATATATATAAACTTAAGTCTTGAATAGCTCTACCTCAAGCACTATACACAAAGATAAATGATCTAAATAAACTTTACAGTGCTTGTGAAAACTGTATTACTGTATTAAGCAAATATACAGAATTTAGAGCAGCCTGGGATCCTGTGTTTTTCTTCTGTTGTTAGATTAACACAAACCCTGAAGATGGTTCACCCTCAGCCTATGTTTTTAGGACTTAATTTGTGGAAGGTCCTGATATAGAAGAACCATAGAAGATATTATTTTCAGCTAGAAATTTCTGAATGATGAACACTTACACCAAAGGAAAGGTCTTGTTAGCATGTCTATTTTAAACCGGTTGTCTTGACTTTTCAGTCATTTGTCACTCCTGCTGTGTTATTGTAGATCCTTACAGGGACAGAGGACTCTGGCGAGATATATCTGCGGGTATTAAATATTTGGTACTGTCTATATGTCCTATCTCCTAACCTTGCAGTCAACATCTGTCACTTCCTGTCCCGAGTCATGAGTGCGTGTGCTGAGAGATCAGCCGAACACATACTGCCCTCTAGTGCTGCAGAGAGGCGAATTCAACTTTAAAGCTTAAAGGGATACTCCACCCCAAAATGAAAATTTTGTCATTAATCACTTGTTGTTCTGAACCTGTAAAAGCTTTGTTCGTCTTCAGAACACAATTAAAGATATTTTGGATGAAAACCGTGAGGCATGTGACTGTCCCATAGACTGCCAAATAAGTTACACTGTCAAGATCCAGAAAAGTATGAAAGACATTGTCAGAATAGTCCATCTGCCATCAGTGATTCAACCGCAATGTTATGAAGCGACGAGAAAACTTTTTACAAGGATGTGCTGTTTTCTTTCAAATCAAAGCTGAATACATGTAGAAACAGCACATATTTGAGGTGCAGCTGATACAGAAGAGCATACACAGCATACGGTGATATGGAGAGACACAGAGGAGACTGTTGACAAAGGAATTGTTTAATAAAGTCGTTATATTTGTTTTCTTCGCTTACAAAAAGTGTTCCCGTCGCTCATATAATCCAGATTGCACATCTGATGGCAGATGAACTATTCTGACGATGTCTTTCATACTTTTCTGGAGCTTGACACTCCTATTTACTTGGCAGTCTATGGGACAGTCACAGGCCTCCTGGTCTTCATCAAAAATATCTTATATATATAAATGCTAAAAATGTAAAACAAGTTTCAAGTTTCACCCGAAGTCAAGGCCTTTTAAATAAAAAAAATTAAATTCAATATTTTAAGAATTTTGCCCAGCAGTCACGGCCTTTTACTTTTAAATAAAATAAAATAATTTACATTTGACCAGCAGTCATGTCTCTTCCTTTTCTTTGGTTATGCATATTTTTTATTATTTATTTTTAATGTATGTACTTATTTTTAATAAATTTTTGTACATATGTAACACTTACAAAAAAAAAATAAAAATTGTAGAGGTCAAGTTTGACCAGCAACCATGGCCTTAAATAAATTAAAATTTAAATAAAATATTTTTTAAACACTTGACCGGCAATCATGGCCTTTTTTTTTTTTTGTACATATAATACAGAATTATTCACTACAAGTCACTATGTCCTAAACTTAAAAGACAAACAGGACATTTAAGTGATAAACATGGGTAATGTTTAATTCAACAAAATACTGAACATGGCAGCAGAATCTGAAAAGACCCAAACTGGGGCAACACAACATACATTTACTACATTAGCAGCAAAAAAAAAAAAAAAAAAAAAAAATGCACAAAAAAAAAACCATCAATAGACCTCCATTATTCCTGATTCTTTGTGAGAATCCAGCCCACATTGAGCCGGCAAAGGATCATGGGAAATCTCCTCAGGTAGTCCTAACATACGAACACTCGTTAGGGTTTATTTATGTGAAACAGAGAAATATAACAAGAGTAAAAGATGCTTCAACTACATCAGTTAGCAGAACTGATGACTTTATTTATATACATCACACATCAACACCTGATAGCATAAAAGTTTGGCTTCAACTAAATTTGCACAACTTGCACTGCAATACTTTAATTATATTTCAAATCCCTGATTTGATAATAGAGAAATCCAACTTAATACAATTGATAAGATGGTGACGAGGGAAGAAGATACATGCACCACACAAACAAACAAACAAACAAACAAACAAACAAACAAACAAACAAACAAACGTGAACTAAATAAAACACAAGAAAGGGTTGCATGTCCTCAGAGAACAGTTCATCTGAACCTCAGAAGCCACTGAACCTTGCGGATGCTTGACTTAAAGCTAAACGCTTCATGAAACTCCGAGCACTTTCTGTTAAAAACACGAGAAAATCTCCTTAAATCACAGAAAAGCAACTGGATATTAAATTATATTGCTACCACAAAACAGAATAAAATACTTTAGATATAAAAAAAGTCACAATATCTGAGGTATATCTAATCACTGAGCGCATGACGGTTGAGATTCAGTGATCGTATTAGTGTTACGCTGACTAATGAGTCTGATAAAAGCTGCCTGTTCCTGAACAACACTGGAGTCCATGAGATGACTGAAGAGTACAGCACTACGGACATTCAGTCTCCAACGCTGAAGTTATTGCGGGAAACAGGCGAGCAGTGAGATATCGCCACTGTTAAGATGTGAATCGAGAAATGCCTGGGTCATATTTTACCCAAAAAATCAAAAGAAACAATAAGAAATTAAATGATGCAGAAAGAGACTGAAGCCTATTTTAGGACTGCCTGATTTTTTTTTTTATATTGTTTAATTATTTTCATGATATTTCAGGTCATTTTTACCTCATTAATGTAATGCAAAAAAAAAAAAAAAAAACTTATTACTGTGATGCAAGAAAAACATTTTAATTGTTAAACAATTGTAAATATATTTAGGTTCATTTTTGTTGTATTTCACATCAATTTACAAAGTTTTTTGCATTACAGTAATGATAATTAGGGGGAGAAAATTGTAGCTTAATTATGACATTAATGATTTAAGAGCCCAAAAATAGAACTTTATTTTCTGTTAAATTAAATGTTGTGATAGGAGAATTACATTTTCATGACATTTCAGCAAAAAAAAAAAAAAAAAAAAAGATTAATGTGCTTCAAAAGAAAATATTTCATATTTTATATAAATTTGGGTAAGAAAGTTGTTGCTTAATTATGACATTTATGACAAGAACTTTATTTTCTGCTAAACTAAATGTTGCATAAAGAGAATGAAGCCCTTTTTTTAGGACCATTATGATGTTTTTATATTATGACATTATTTAGTTGATAAGCCATTTCAGAAAAGAAATACTCAACAGCACAAAAAAGAATCTTTATTTTTTGGCTAAATTAAATGATGCATAAAGAAAGTAAAGCCTGTTTTAGGACCATTATAATTTTTGTTTTTAATACTTATACTTATTTATGTCATTTTAGCACTTTGGATTTTCATTATGGTAATGCAAAAAAAACATTTTCATCATTACTGTGATGGCAGAAAAATATATTTAAATTGCAAAAAACACAATTGTAAATATATTTTAAGATTTACTTCACAAATTTACAAAAAATAATATTAATTATTGTGGGATAGTATTTTTATTTCTGCATAACAGTAATGATAATATGAAATAATGCATAAAGAGAATAAAGCCAATACTAGGATAATTTAGATTTTTTTTATATTGCAACATTATATATTAGAAAACAATCTATATTAGAAAAAAGCATTCACATTACTGTGATGTGCAAAAAAAAAATATATATATATATATGTTCATTTATTTCAGTAATTCAACTCAAATTGTGAAACTTGTGTATTAAATAAATTCAATGCACATAGACTGAAATAGTTTAAGTCTTTGGTTCTTTTAATTGTGATGAATTTGGCTCACATTTAACAAAAACCCACCAATTCACTATCTCAACCAATTAGAATATGGTGACATGCCAATCAGCTAATCAACTCAAAACACCTGCAAAGGTTTCCTGAGCCTTCAACATGGTCTCTCAGTTTGGTTCACTATGCTACACAATCATTGGGAAGACTGCTGATCTGACAGTTGTCCAGAAGACAATCATTGACACCCTTCACAAGGAGGGTAAGCCACAAACATTCATTGCAAAAGAAGCTGGCTGTTCATAGAGTGCTGTATCCAAGCATGTTAACAGAAAGTTGAGTGGAAGGAAAAAGTGTGGAAGAAAAAGATGCATAACCAACCGAGAAAACCACAGCCTTATGAGGATTGTCAAGCAAAATCGATTCAAGAATTTGATTGAACTTCACAAGGAATGAACTGAGGCTGGGGTCAAGGCATCAAGAGCCACCACACACAGACGTATCAAGGAATTTGGCTACAGTTGTCGTTTTCCTCTTGTTAAATCACTCCTGAACCACGGACAACGTCAGAGGCGTCTTACCTGTGCTAAGGAGAAGAAGAACTGGACTGTTGCCCAGTGGTCTAAAGTCCTCTTTTCAGATGAGAGCAAGTTTTATATTTCATTTAGAAACCAAGGTCCTAGAGTCTGGAGGAAGGGTGGAGAAGCTCATAGCCCAAGTTGCTTAAAGTCCAGTGTTAAGTTTTCACAGACTGTGATGATTTGGGTTGCAATGTCATCTGCTGGTGTTGGTCCATTGTGTTTTTTGAAAATCAAAGTCACTGCACCTGTTTACCAAGAAATTTTGGAGCACTTCATGCTTCCTTCTGCTGACCAGCTTTTTTGAAGATGCTGATTTCATTTTCCAGCAGGATTTGGCACCTGTCCACACTGCCAAAAGCACCAAAAGTTGGTTAAATGACCATGGTGTTGGTGTGCTTGACTGGCCAGCAAACTCAACACACCTGAACCCCAGAGAGAATCTACGAGTTATTGTCAAGAGGAAAATGAGAAACAAGAGACCAAAAAATGCAGATGAGCTGAAGGCCACTGTCAAAGAAACCTGGGCTTCATACCACCTCAGCAGTAACTGATCACCTTCATGCCACGCCGAATTGAGACAGTAATTAAAGCAAGGAGCCCCTTCCAAGTATTGAGTACACGTACAATAAATGAACATACTTTCCAGAAGGACAACAGTTCACTAAAAATGTTTTTTTTATTGGTCTTATGAAGTATTCTAATTTGTTGAGATAGTGAATTGGTGGGTTTTTGATAAATGTGAGCCAAAATCACCACAATTAAAAGAACCAAAGACTTAAACTACTTCAGTCTCTCTGCACTGAATTTAATACACGAGTTTCACAATTTGAGTTGAATTACTGAAATAAATGAACTTTTCCACGACATTCTAATTTATTGAGATGCGCCTGTTTATTTGTAAAGCACATCTGTACAAATATTTAGGGTAGTTTTCTTGTACCAAATTCCTTACACTAATATAAATAAAAAAAAATCAATGTGTGATATTTTTCATTAAAATATTTGTTTTCCATTACACTAATGAAATGCTAAGATGTGCTTTACAGCTATGAAATAATGCTGCAATGCAAAAAATCTTGGCCCTAAAAATAAGCTTTACTTTCACTGAGCAAAATTTTAATGAATGTATAATTCTATATTTTTCATTTTGAATTTAAGATGACTTATGACCCAGATTTTTCTTTGTGAGATTCACAATACTGCTGAGAACTATTGCTGTAAGAGTGAGCGGTCACACAATCACATGCACAGAGTTTACCTGAGTAGTGTAGTGGATAAATATCACACACTTTCCTGATGCACTGAAACAATTAACCGTGATTGAAATCAAACCTGTAACGCGGCGCTGGTCTTCACGCGGCCACAGAACTAATACTTCAACTGCAGCTCTTGTCACTCAGAAACAACGAACGCTGAAACACACCAGCGGAGATGATGGCACGTCTGACTTCAGATACTTCAACATAAGCAGATGCTACATTAAAACCAATCCTGACACTCCAAAGGCAACTCAAATCATAACAGTCCCATTGCCTTCAGCTTCCAGTGTCCCAGACAACTGCCGTCACTGCCAGGAATACAAAAAATAACATCCCACAAGACATTTCAAAGGGAAAAAGGGTACATTAAAACTACACTAAAATTCACTGAGTACAAAAAGGACCTTGTGTGCTCTTGGAAGGTTGTGTAACAGTCATCAGATCGTCACGAAGTCTTGATAAAACCCAAAGGTAGAGCATTTTGGATGGAGGTATTCATGGAGTGAAGGCAAAAAAACAACATAAAAATGGCATTAAAACCGATGAGGTAACGTGTGCTCATATCCCAGCAGTCTGAAACTATCCCCTGAATGCTCTCCGAGATTTCGGTCTTCTCGCGTTTGAGGTTTTTTGTGTGTGCCTTCCTCTCGGAAGAGTACAGTAGATGAATGTGCTGGTGAAAGCGATCCAACGATGCAAGAAGAAATGAAATACATGACGATCCAGAGATCAAATTAGCAGCAAAGTTCACATTTACTGGAGCGATGAACACAGTGGTTCGCAGTCCCTGATGTTTGGAGGCGCGTGTTCAGGTGCTGGACTCTTTGGGAGGAAGGTCCGTGTCGCTGTCGGATGTCATCATGGAGACCAGGCACTCCGAGGTAGATGTGTTGATGGTGTTGGTTGTCTTCGAGATGCTGGAGATGCGCTCCTCCACGCAGCCCGCTGACAGTCGCGCCTCTGCGTCGTGGTCCCAGCACTCCTCGATGGTCTCGCAGAACTGGCCCAAACCCTAACCGAACCACAGGGAAAGAGGTCAAAATAAAGCCTCGGATTTTGAAAGGATTTCTACATTGTTATAATTCATTTTAGAATTTTATAGGACCTCAATTTACAGGCCTCCAGTTTCAAAATGGATTTTAATTCAAACTGCGATTTATCTGATAAAAAAAATTCAGGCTGCACAATTTGTTTGACGATACTTTATTATTATTGTTATTATTATTATTGATACTAAATAAAGAATACCGGATAAAACAATGTTTGTAAGGCTGCACAATTTTCCTAAAATTTTGTGATTATACATCAATATGACTGTCAAATAATAATAATATTATTTTTATTATTACATAAACATAAAATATAATAAAATGCAAATGTAAAAATTACTAAAAAAAAAACAATATGAAATATTGCTATTCTAACATTCCACTTTACATTAAAAAAAAAAAAAAACTATGCTAATATTTATGGCTGTCTTCATTATTTTCAAATGTTAAACTGCAGGGAGACCTTCTCTATTGTCACCTGACAGTACATTCTCACCGGATGTTTGATCCAACAGTCTTTAAACACCGGCCGCATCTTCTTGTGGACCACCACATCTTGAAGGTCTTCCAGTGAAGGGTGTTGGCCCACCTCCTCCTCAAAGGGCAGCTGATACTCACCTACAGGACCTGAGTGAGACAGCAACAGAATTAGCTGCATCACACACAATACACAAGCATGTGATCGGCGAAGGAATAAAATTACAATACTAATATATCTATGGCCATCTTAATCTTTTTAGGAAGAAAACAGCAGGGAGACTTTAAAAAAAGCTTCTCTTTTGTTAATTTTTAAATGATTCTCAAAAGAAAAAAAGAAAAATGGTGTAGGTTCATTTTGCACTGTGACAGAAAATGCAGCATTTTCAGTTTGTTTAGCAATTGTTTAGAGCCATTTCAAAATTCACAAGGGTCATACTTCTCAGGTCAGAATACATGGAAATCAATAACTATAAAAACTAAAAATAAAAAAATAAAAATCACATCCCTGAATAGGCAGAGCTTTTTGATTTTAGTTGTCAATCAAGAAATTAAAATAAATAAAAATTAAAAAATTATGGTTATGTTATTATACAACACGTTACTCCCAGAAATGTAAATTGAGGTGCATACACACTCGGAGATCCGTATGTTTGTGCAGACTCACCATCGGAGGCGGTGCAGCGAGACACCAGCTCCCACAGCACCAGTCCTAGAGCGTACATGTCGATCCTTAGGAAGGCGTCCCTTTGGAAATTAATGGCCCCCTCCAGCACCTCTGGAGCCATGTAACGCCAAGTTCCCACCTGCGGCGGGACAGAAAACACAAACAGTGATTCACGAGACAGTTTTACCGCCATCCCAGCGGAGTTTAGAGACCATCTTAATGTGTATCAAATTTACACTTATTTGAACTTAAAATGGCTAAATGAAAAATAAAAGCCTCATGTTTCTTGCATTTATTTAGCAGATGCTTTTATTCAAATCCACATACAAATAAGGAACGTCACAAGCACTTTGTCATTTTATTTAATAATATTTTAACACCATAGCATAAGAGCAGCAATATTTATAGTACAGTGCCAAGTATAATACAGATTAGACTCATTTTACAATATAAAGCAGCACAACTGTTTTCAACATTGCTGATAAAAAGAAAATGTTTCTTGAGCAGCAAATCAGCATATAAGAATGATTTCTGAAGGATCATGTGACATTGAAGACTGGAGTAATGATACTGAAATTTCAGGTTCACCATCACAGGAATAAATTACATTTAAATAAATATTACAACAGAAACAGTTATTTTAAATTGTTATAATATTTCACAATATTACAGTTTCACTGCATTTTTGATCAAATAAATGCAGCTTTGGTGAGCATAACAGACGTCTTTCAAAAACATTTAATTTGACCAACCCAAATCTGAGCAGTAGTGTTTCTTGGTACAGAAGGATTTGTTTTTTTAGGTAACTTCAGGGCATGCATTCAGATATTTTGCATGGATATAAAGAAGCAGCTGGACTGAGATGTAGTCGAAGGCTTGGCTTCATCTTTGAGACACTCACCTGGCCGTGTGTATCTCCAGGTGGTTTCCCAGGCTCAAAGCAGACAGCCAACCCAAAGTCTGCAATCACTGCGGTCAAATCCATCTTGAGCAGGACATTCTTACTCTTGAAATCTCTGCAAAACACAAACCTCAAATCACCCAATGTCTACAGACTACTTGCGTATGACTACACAGCAAGAGCATTAATATTTACAAATGTATTTGAAAAGTGCACATCAAATGCTCAAAGATCCGGTTCCTTCTAGATCTGTATCACTGTTGTAAAAGCTACGGCTCATGTACCTGTGTGCGATGGCGGGTTTGGGTCCCTCTGCTCGATAAGGAAGGTCTTCATGAAGGTATGCCAGGCCACGGGACATACTTGCTGAAATATGGCACAACTGAGGCCAGCTCAACGGGTTCCCCTTCAGGTAATCTGTTAGCGAACCCTGCAATGCATACAGTTAGGGTTTTCAATAAAAACTATGCTGTTTTTTATTAAATAAAATACATTTTAACTGAAATATCTATTAATTAATATACATAATATACATACATATATATATATATATATATATATATATATATATATATATTAAAATATAAAGAAAACTAACTTATTTTAAATCAACTAGTTTGTAAAACATTTCTAATTTTATTTACTATCTTGATGTATTAAGAAAACGAAAAAAAAAAAAAAACTTTAGACATAAAAAAACTAATAAAAATTACAAAAACACAAAAAATACCAAAATTTTTACTAAAACTTAAAACGTAAAACATGGAAAGAAAAACTAATGCCAATTATCCAAAGCCACTTATGAATCATCACAAGCACTTTACCATAAGAGCAACAATATTTTCAATACACAATGGTAAGTTTCTTTAAATTTGCAATTATATTTTTTGACTAATTGCTGATCATTGTTGGTTTTTATTTATTCATTCTGAATTGATGCACATGAATACCAACAATTAATATCTATATGCATGTCTTTAGACACTACCGTTTTTATTTGGTGCATATAATTATTCGGTCCATTTCACCCCACAGTAAGGTTTTGTTATTTCTCTAGGGACATTTTGGGAAAAATAAGTCCTCACTGACCCTCTCGTGGAATTCTGTGACCAGCCACAACTCCATCTGAAGGTTTGTGCCACGTTTTTCTGCTGAGATGTAGTGCAGAATATTCTCATGTTTAAAACCCTCGGTGAGGTAAATGTCTCTTTCGTTTTGCCACGACTGCTTGTCCTGTAAATGAACACATTAATTCAGAATCAAACACCATACACACAACATTCATTTGAGAACAGACACACAAGCAATCCTCTTTTCAAAGTGCATGGATGGAATATTTACCTGAATGGGAAATATTTTCACCGCCACATATTCACTCAGTAACTGGGCCTTCCATACGCAGCCAAAGCGCCCTCTGGCCTTCAACTCCAGCAACTGCAGCGGCTTCAGGCCAACCAGAGGAGACGGTGGAGGAAGACCAGCACCCTAATCAAGAGAATCCAAATGAGGCTCATTTAAAAACACAGATAAGAAACAGTATCTTATTAGCAGTACAAGTTAATCAACGTAACATAAAAAGACATGTCGAGTGTGAGGCAAAAATGTGATATTTGGGACTAAATTACATCTAACTGCAACAACAGTAACAATCACTCATCTGACAGAAAACTACAAGCATAACCCAATAATAATCTCAGGGTTTAAACTAAAGCTTAGGGTCGCTATAATTTTTAAGGCTGCATTTATTTTACCATTAACACAGTAAAAATGGTAATATTGTGAAATATTATTATAATTAAAAATAATCGTTTTTATGTGAATACAAGTTAAAATGTAATTTATTCCTGCGATGCAAAACTGAATTTCCAGCATCATTACTCCAGTCTTCAGTGTCACATGATCTTCAGAAATCATTCTAATATGCTGATATGCTGCTCAAAAAACATTTCTGATTATTATCAATGTTGAAAACAGGTGTGCTGCTTCATATTTTTGTGAAAACTGTGACACAAGGATATCTGTAGTTGTCAGACCTGGCCGATGTCGACGTGTCTGTAGGGTGGTTTTCGTTGGTGGTACGTCCAGCAGCCCAGCACCAGGGCCAGACAGAGAATGCCGAAAGGAAGAAGAGAATAAACCAGCACACCCAACAGAGACGGCCCCGGCTGAGGAGGCTGGATCTTTACTGTGAGAAAACACACAACATAACGTCAGCAATAACACATGAGGAACATAATCAGGTGTAAAGTAAAACACAAAAGAAAATGACAAACATTTGCTTAGACTGAAGCCATTATAAAATCACCCAGCTTTGCCCGAGCATCAACTTTACATTAATGCATCAAATCTTGTATCTACCATCACCTACAGTTACACAACTAAAATATATTACTAAGAAGAATTTATTGTTAATAAATGCAAATATATATCATATTGCTATTGCCAATCACTGTATAAAAGCAAAACGCCATGGTTTAAAGACGTTTTGGCATTAAAGCTTCACCTCTTAACCATGGTAAAATCAGTACAAACTGACAAATTCAACAAATCACTGACAATTATGACTATTTAAAAGCCAAAGATCATTAAAAGTTGCACATTTCACATACAGATATTTTTGGGCCAGAGAAACCTGAAGAACGGGCCACATGGCTGTGAGCTGACATGTGGAGGCTGGTTTACCTGCAGGAGTGACGGCTTCTGGCAGGTGTGTGTCACTCAAATAAATACCTTCACACAAACAAAAGAACACCTGCGGACTCTCCTCGGTAGCCACACACTCCTGTCTGCTCACACACACACACACACACACACAACAGTGATGAAAGGGGTGGATCTAAAATTAGTCGGTGTAAAACGGCACTGGCTGATGAGTTCTTAACTGAAGGAATTGCTAAATTAGAGAAATAAATCTAAATGTAGTAACTTGGATGTCTGCAAGGAAACCACAAAGCACATATGCAAAAACACCATGGTTTTCAGCAGTTCAAAACAGTTTACAATCCTCGGTGATCAGTGTCTAATGTGACCCACATATGCATGTTTTCACTTGAGAGAATCTGGGAATATTGGAAACTGTTGGTTTCAGAGCCATTAAAGGGACACTCCACACAAAAATGAAAATTCTGTTATCATTATTATTCTTCTGCTTCAAAGCTATTCATGCACTTTTATTTTTCAAACAGTTTGAAATAAGATGATTTTATTTACAAATATCATACGCAAAAGTTGATTGATATGGAGTCATTTAGATTTTAATACTTAAAGAAATTGTTATTTTTATTTAGCAAGGATGCATTAAATTCATCAAAAGTGAACGTAAAGACATTTATAATATTTCAAATAAATGCTGTTCTTTTGAACTTTCTATTAATCAAAAAACCCTGAAGAAAATTTGTATCACGTTTTCACAATATGAAGCAGCACAACTTTTTTCGACATTGATAATAATCAGAAAAGTTTCTTGAAAAGCAAATCAGCATATAATGATGTTTTCTGAAGGATCATGTGACACTGAAGACTGGAATAATAATGCTAAAAATGCAGCTTTGCATCACAGGAATAAATTACATTCTAAAATATATTGAAACAGAAAACAGTTATTTTAAATTGTAATAGTATATCAGTTTTTACTGTATTTTTGATCAAATAAATGTAGCTTTGGTGGATACAAGATACTTAAAATATTCAAAAATCTAACTGACCACACATTGGTCAAACTGTATGTTTAGATAACTTCTGACCATTACATCCAATTAAGCTTGTAATATGTCAAGATGTTCAATTAAATAACTTTGGATTTTAAAACATTCTTAAATCAAGAGGCAAACCTTGAAAACAAAGACTGTGATGTGCTACATTTGTTTGGCACCATATCAATGAAAAACGGTAGTCGAATCAAATAGTGGCATTATATAAATATATAAAGGATGTTACCGGTCATAACAGTTGAAGTCGTCGAGCCAGCAGCCTTTTCTGACCAGGCGGATGGTTCCGGTCGAGTTCAACCAGGAGGCGTAACAGTGCAGCCTCTTGTCTTTCTCCCCTTCACACCTCTCAAAACCACTCTGATTGGTTTTCTCCGTCCGCCAATTATCATTGTAATAGACGCACTCTCTAGTCTCCACCTCCGCCTGACTGGCTCCTGACAGAAAACACAGAATAGGAGCAGATTAAAACAAGCCTTTTCTTTACCAAACAGTTGTTGGTAGCCATTGATCGCCATAGTATGGAAAAGGCCATCAACATTCTTCAAAATATCTTCTTTTGTGTTCAACAGAAGAAAGAAACTCATACAGGTTTGGAACAACATGAGGTTGAGTAAATAATGACAGAATTGTCATTTTGAGGTGGACTATCGCTTTAATTCACAGTATTTACTTAGAAATTTTGCATTAAAAAACTAAATATATGCAAACGAATGATGCACTGCAAATGATTTGAAACAAGTGAAAAATGTTTTGCTTGTGCATCTTTAAAATGTATGCTAACAAGTGTGATATTTTGTTATGCATGAGACATTAAAAGTGTGGCTGCTTTGTGGTTGTATTTATCTAGGTATTAGTTAACAAATAACTACACAAACATTTTCAGCCGCAAATGACTTTATAAGATCACAAGCAACATTTTCCTGTCAATCAAAACCTAATGAGATGTTTAAACACTTAAAACCCCCTCAACAGAAACCTCAGTGTGTGTTCAACTAGCCATCAAACCTCTGACCAAAACACACAGCCACAAACCACACGCTTCATGGGTAGATGATTTAAGACCGGTGAAACAACCAACTCCATAACTCAATAAAACAACCAAAACAAATCCACAAAACAACCAATGCCATAACGCTGTGCATCACTGCACACATTTGCACAAAAAACTGGGTCAGGGATCGTGAGATGATTACATAGCACAAGATCCACATTACAGGCGAGCAGAAAGACCTCCTAAGGTCAGATAGCATTTTATGACAATGCTGGATAGGGAACACAAGCAAAAAGGTTTCTGCTCATTGCATATATGTTAAAAAATAAATAAAAACAAAGCTTGCCCCTTTAAATTTGATGTATATCCTCTGGCCACCCTTCCCCCCTACAGCTCTACATATTTATTTTAGTAATTCATCTTTATTTGTTTTGTCTTTTTAAATACAACCGAACTCAATGCTTGATACATTATTATTAATAATCATTTTATTTGTTTACTGTTTTTTAGCCTATAATTATTAAACAAGCTTTTATTTGTCTTTATTCTTTTAATACATTTTTTGACCAATTATTACTTAAAAATAATTTGATTTATTTCTGTTTTTTGTTGTTGTTTTTACACCACTGGCACTGAACTTGATGCTTAAGTATTATTTTTTTATTTTTTTTTTTACTAACATTTATTTGTCTTTTTTGATGTCACTTTACCCAAAACTCAATCTATTATTATTAATATTATCAACTAGTTTTTTTTTTATTTATCTTGTCTTTTTAAATACAACTCAATGCTCGGCACCAGTGTAATGCCCAAGCTATAATTATTAAACAATCTTTATTTGTCTAATCTTTTAACACATTTTTTACCAATTATTATTTCAAACAATTAGAATTTTTCTGTCTTACTTTGACACGACTGACACAGAACCTGAAGCTTAAAGGGATACTCCACCCCAAAAAGAAAATTTTGTCATTAATCACTTATCCCCATGTCGTTTCAAACCCATAAAAGCTCCGTTCGTCTTCGGAACACAATTTAAGATATTTTGGATGAAAATCGGGAGGCCTGTGACTGTCCCAAAGACTGCCAAGTAAATAACAGTGTCAAGGTGCATAGAAGGTATGAAAGTCGACGTCAGAATACTCTATCTGCCGTCAGATGTACAATCTGGGTTATATGAAGTGACGGGAACACTTTTTGTAAGCGAAGAAAACAAAAATAATGACTTTATTCAATAATTTTTTTTTTTTTTGGATGCCACTTAACCCTAAGCTCAACCTATTATTAACATTACTGAATCATTTTTTTCTTGTCTTTCTAAACAAAACTAATCTCAGTGCTTGCACATTATTATTAGTCACTTTAACAAAAAATCAATAGAAATAATTGTGTTTCTGTTTCTAGGGAGCAAAAAAAGCAGATTATGCATAATGTTTGATGGGCTACACAAGCAAGGAGGTTTATGCACATTACATATTTCAAAAAAACAAACAAACAAAAAAACAAAAACAAAGCCTGTCCCTTTAAATTTGACGTATATCCTCTGGCCACCCTTCCCCCTGCAAACGTGACCCCACCTACTCACTAAAGCACCCAGGATCAGAGAGAAGGGGCTACAGAAGCTTTAGCACCAGAGCTCATGTTATGAGTTGAAGTTCATCATGCTTTTAATAGCTAAACACTCACTGATATGTCAATGTATGGCTTCTTTGTCACTGATACTGTGTCACATGATAAGAGCGAATTACATCAGCAGCCCCCTACTTAAAACCCACAGCACTCCGCTTTCCTCATTCACACACACACACACACATAGAGAGAGAGAATAAGTGAATTTCTAAGATCCCCTGTGGTGCGCTTTCCCAGATTTTACCTTTCTTCACCCCGTAGCTGACACACACACACACACACACACACACACACACAGATCTAGAGGGTGTATCAAAGACTCTTTTGTTTTGAGGGGGTTTCCTCCTCACAACCACCCGTAAAGGACTCCATTACAAATCAGCTTTCAGGATAAGAAGACTTCCTCACTGCTCCCATAAAACAACGATCAAAATCAATACATCAACATCAATAACTGAACAAAGCACAATGCTTTGTCTGCTGGTCAAACAAACAGACTGGACTAAAAGTGAAATCGAAAGTAGGAACATAAAAGGACAGTTTTGAATATATTTGATGCACAACAACAACAAAAAAACATATATAAGTAAAAGTGTGTGTGTGTATACATATACATATAACACAACACACTATTAAGTCAATAAAATAACTTACACAAAAATAAACAGAAAAGGACCTTTTCTAAACTTCTATTATTTTGTGTTTATTTATTTATTTTGGCTCATTCACTTTTTATTTTTTATGCCAGTTGGCCTGATGCTTTTATTATACCCAAATAATATTTTAACAAACTTGTCACTTAAACCAAAGTCCAATGTATAACTAATAAACTAATCTTTATTTGCCTTGTCTTATTTAATTCAATTCAGTACAATACAATTATTTTTAATAACCATTTGTTATTAATTTTAACATTTTTGTTTAACCATTTATTTGTTCTTTACTGTGTCTTTCTGACGCATTAAAACCAATGCTCAACTTTGTATATTTTATTATAATTTTAAAATAATATGTATATATTTTAAATTTTGACACCACTGGCACTGAACATGATACAATAAATATTATGTAAAATTATTATAAAATATATAATATAATTTTTTAAATTGTGTTATAGTGCACTACTGTTTAGAACAATAAACACCTCATCTGCCATGGCACCTCATGACAAAACAGAAAAAAGATGCTTTAAATATAAAATAACTGTGCGTCTTGGCAGGTAATGTTTGTCCACAAATGATCACAAACAAGGATTAAACGCACTGACCATATAGAAGGCAACAATCCCAGCCACCTAAAGAATTAAAATTATAAATGCTTAGTATTTTATATCTAAAATGTCTTATAAACCTGCAATGGAAACAAACCAGTTTGGGAAACCAAACGTTAGTTGTGGTGAAACCGTAAGTTGTTTTGTGGAGATCAATTGTTTCAACGAACCAGCTGTTTTACTTTTGTTCTTTGTGCCTTTAACATCCAGAAATATTATACAAACTACTATAAACCAACCTACTCGAGCTGGATCAAACCTAAACAACGAAATATATCAAAACACCCAAGTGAGATAAAGAATGAACAACTAATTCGTGTTACATTGAAGCCAACACTTAGTGGACTGGTTTGGTAACGCTGACTGTGTCTCAAAACCTAGCGCGCTGCCTACATAGGTAGCATCAAGTGCTTCACTTGCAAACTAGCATGCTGTCTAGATAGGCATCCTGACTAGGTTTAGGAACACAGCCAGCCACACTAGATACTATCGTTTTGATTGAAGATGAACCAAATCTCAGTAAACGAACGCCTTACCTGTGCACCAGACGAGTGCAAAAGTCAGCCAGGTGACAAACATGTTCCTTCCTTCGAGGATCCTGGCGATAAACGTCGTCCTTTATGCCGTGAAAGCATTTAAGAATGAAATGAAACACATGAACGCGAAGGAGCCGCCGCGGGCCTGCGCGCAATTCTTCACCGCTACAGTAACAACACGAGCTCTTCACAACAACAATGTATCCCTCAGACGCGCGCCGGTCGGAAAGAAAGTCCCTGCCGCCGCAAACATCCAGCATTTCATTCTGACCGGGCAGCAGCAGCATGGACGAGCTCTCGGTGCGAGCGTGAGTTTGGACGCTTGGAGCAGAAGCGAAGCCCCCTTGTGTGTGTCCGTGTGGGTTTCTCCCCTCGGCCGGGGCAGTTGGAGGGGGCAGGAGGGACTGACATGCGAAAAGCTGAACGGCGTCCAAGATGGCTCCTAGGAGCCACAGCAGCGGTGCCAACGGGAAACCCGGATGTTCATCAGGGCCACTGGACTCACTGCTGCTTCATCATCAATCCAATGAAAGCAATACAGTCAAGAGAAATACTCATAAACGTACTATAAGCTTGAATTGCAACTGAACTACATTAAAACAAAAAAATCTATTAAATCAAATACAAATTATATATATATATAAACTTGAAAAATAATATTAACTTTTTATATTTTAATGAAATTTGTATTATGTAAAAATGCATTAAAATTAAACTGGAGCTACTGGAGAATATTAATATCACACCCTAATCAAAGCTCATAAATAAATAACAGACAAATTAATTATTTTATTTCAAAATACATCACATTAAATTTTTGGAAATATGCTGCTTCATCACTGGTCAGAGATATCTGAAATATAGCCTATTTACATTATTTATGTAAATATCTGAAATATAGACTAACATTAAAGAAACGTGCAATGTACAATGTGTACAAAATGTTTACTAAAATTAAAAAAGTAACAAATAAATGCATTCAATTTAAAACTTTAAAATTAAACAGTGTGGACTTTGTAGATAATTAATATTACATGTAAAGCTAATAATAATAATAATAATAATTCAAGTTTTCAATTCAAGTTTATTTGTATAGCGCTTTTTACGATACAAATCATTGCAAAGCAACTTTACAGAAAATTAAGTTTCTACAATATTAATAATAATAATATTATAAAATGGTCTAATAATTGAACAACAGAAAGTTATACTATTTTACCAGTCCACTATTTTAAAATATATTTAAATATATAAAATATAATATAAAATATATAATAAAATGATATATTAATTAAATAATAAATGTAATACAATTTTATTTAAATGTAAAATATATTAAAATTAAATATGATGGACTTTTGGATACATCCTGTTTCATCACTGGCCTTAAATATCTGAAATATACCTGGTTTATAAGAAAAAATCAAAAAAAAAAAATACAAAAAATTATCTTCATTAATTATAATATTAAAAAAAAAAAAAAAAAAAAAAAAAACAAAAAAACCATTAATTTATTATACAAACAAATAAACACACATACCACTAATAATAATAATAATAATAATAATAATAATAATAATAATAATAATAATAATAATAAATATTGTCCCAAAAACCTGAACAACAAACAATTATACTACTTTGTTTAAATGAGTTACTTATGGTCTAAATGAGTAAAATCAAATACTACAGATGTGCTCATTTGCACATTTCAAGTATAGTAAGTATTTTAAAACACATTCAAATGAACCCTACTTTAACATTGGACTCAAATATAAAATGTCTAAAGCTCACGTGTCTGTGTTCAATTTGTGTTCAGTTGTACTGTTTAAACTGTGCTATTTTAGACTGAACTGTTTTCAAATATGTACAAACATGTCACCTGGTATTAAAACACATTATTTTATGACCTGGACAGACTTCTGAAACTTTAGTGAAGCAGTCAGCGCTGATCTTGGGCATGTCAACCGTTTCTTCTCTACAACCAGTCGACGACACAAAGAGTGAGAGAAACCCCTAGTGCTGCTTGACCCCAGAGGTCACGGCTTTGTCCGTTCTGTTCCCCCCCACTAACAAAAACTTCAGAGGGTCACATTCCTCCCCCAGACCCCATACTCAGCTGTCACGAACAAACCCAGGATATTCCCCTCTCACAGACTTTCCATCACAAAGACTCTCACTGTCGGCCAAGTGAGGAGCAAACAGGGGCACTGTGTTTTTGTGTTACCTTGAGCTTAAACAAGCTGCTCAGAGAAGATGCTGTGAAGTGAATGAAAGAAAGAACATGCATCGGATTCCAAAAGTTCACAACAGGTGTCAAATCTATTTTAAAGGAAACGTTCACCCAAAAATTAACATTTGTTGACAATTTATTCATCCTTAGGACATCCAAGATGTGTATGAGTTTCTTTGTTCATCAGAACAGATTTAGAGATATTTAGCATCACATCACTTGCTCACCAATGGATGCTCTGCAGTGATTGGGTGCCATCAGAATGAGAGTCCAAACAGCTGTAAAATACATCACAATAATCCACACCACTCCAGTCCGACAGTTAACATCTTGTGAAGTGAAAAGCTGCGTGTTTGTAAGAAACAAATCTATCATTATGATGTTTGTAACTTCAAACCATTGCTTCGGGCTAAAATAGGAGTCATCTATCCATAATATTGCTTTCTCCTGTGAAAAAGGCTTCTTGTATGAATTAAGATATGCACAGATCAAGCACAATTTACAAGTGAAAACGGCACATTTTCAGTAAATTTTCAGTTTTGGGTGAACTATTCCTTTAAGCAATCATGTGTTATTTTTGTATTATTTGTGTAATTCAATTCAGTTTAGTTCAGTTGTATAGTATTGCAGTATTTATTATTATTTAGATTTACCTTTTATTTTTATATTTTTAGTTTTCATTTTAATTTTAGTTTACATTTTAGTAATGTGCTTTTTGTCATTTTTATTGTTTATTTTGTTTCTAATTAGCTTTAATTTATATTTATATTAATTTATTATTTTTTATATTTATATTTTTCAGTTTTTCATCTAATATTAATATTTATATTATTTCAGCTTTATTTAAATAAACAAAAATGATTTTTAATAGTTTCAGTTTTAGATTTAGATAACAATAACAACACTTCAAGTGACAAATTCAAAATATATCCTATATGCATATGCAATACATATGTTTTTGCAATACATTTCTAAATGTAGGAAGGAAGAGATATTTGCGATATCAAAAGTTTGTCACATTACCTTGTGAATGGATTTTAATTATAAATAGTGATAGGACTGGCAAAATGTGGGTGGTGTACTGCGTGGCTTTAAGTGTATTGCTATGCAGTTGTTAGGGCGGTTTTACATGTGGATAATTAGGGTGGATAATTCATACTCTTCAGCAAATAAAACACTTAATATTTCTAAAATTTTTGCATATGTGTCGCAATGCATACATGTTTTTGCAGAGAAATGTGTTTATCAAAAATATTAAACCATGTGTTTAAGGTATTTTTGGTTGTATATATTTAACAATGAATTCTTTGACAAAAAAAAAAGTTTTTTATAACATAACATTTAATTTAATGAAATCAAACATAAAAAAAAGAGAGTGTGAGAGAACAGCAACTTCTTCACAATTCACTTTTATTTCAACTCAATGCCTCAATACAAATACAAAATAAAACGTACAAGAATATTTCTGTGCTAATTGCATTTTCTTTTCAAATAACTGATTCATCATTGAAAGATAAATAGCACATAGCTGTGTAATTCAGTAATATAAATCAAAGTTCAGGTTCATTTGGTTTATCATTTGGGGTAAGTATACTTTGAAACATTGATTTTCTTTTGAGAGTGAGGCAGTTTTAGGATGTAAAAGTTTAGAAATAGTTAACCACCCTGCGGATAGACTGGATGTTGGCATCCTCAGCTTGCCATTCCATAAATGAGCAGTAGTTTCCTCTTTCCACAACATACATGCGGCCACGATAGTTCGGCTCCTCGTACATGACCCAACTAAACCGGTGGAAAGAAAGAACAATTTTATTTATTATTTATATTATTTGCAATTGGCTCTCCTGTGTGAATGGTATTAAAAATGGATGGCCGCTGTTGCATTTGTGCATCATTTAAATTGCATTATTTTAGGCTGCAATTTTTCAATCAATAAATGCAAAATGATTTTTCTCAAATGCATTATGAGTTAAATGCATACTTTTAATATTGCATACTTATAACTTGATGCAAATAATTTAGCAATGAAGATTCATACTCATTAAAAAGATACTGAGCTTATGCTCTAGTTTTAATTAAAACAATTAATTGCTTTAAACAATCTACAATTTTGCTGAAATTGAGGTTAAACAGCATCATCTTATTCTGAGCATATATGTATATATATTATTATATATATATATATATTATTCAAGCTCTATGGAACCTTTCAATATATGACACCCTAATAAAACTTTTTCCTAATAAATATTATGTATTCAAGCTCTATGGAACCTTGGAATATATGACACTTTCAGTCTTTGTTTGCCTAATAAAACTTTGTTTGATGTTTGGCCATGCAGAACTTACGCTCCGTCTCCATAGACTTTAATGGAGTTGAGGCAGTTCTTGCTGATTCCAGAGCTCTGGAGGAAGGGACAGTCGTCACACAGTTCAACACACTGACCGGTGAAGTTCTGACCCTCAAAAAGCTCCATCTTGTAGTGCTCCCCATGCTGACAGACACAGACAAGCACACTGAGTGTTACATGTAAAAAAAATAAAATAATCATACAGTCAAGACAGAAAATCTCTTTTTCAAAGTTTGACCCTTGACAGTATGAAATACTTGCATACAAGAATAGCATATATTGTTTGCAGAAATGCAGTTTTTCTTTGTGCATTGAATACTTGTTGACCAAAATAATCTAATCACTGAATAGAGTAGAGTACGGTGATTAGTACAGTGTTATATTAGTATCGAGATTTATTTATTTTTATTTTAGTTTTAGTTAGTTCTAGTAATTTTCATGTGCTTTTTATAATTTTTGTTATCTTTTTGAAATATAGGTCTATATAGTTTTTAGTTTTTAATTTGTATGTATTTTAACATTCTATTTATTTTTACATTTTTGTTTAAGTTTTAGGTTTAGTTAAACTACAGTAAACTACAGTACAGTAAATGAAAATGAGGCATGTTGCCTTGGCAACTTGGATTCTTTTAGAGTTATAAATAAAACAAAGATTATTGAAGTATGTTTTACAGAAAAAAAAAAAAAAAACCTATTGCAGTCTTTCCACTTCAAAATTTCACATTTTTTTCTTCAGTGTAGTTAGCAGTACACTATATCTTTTCATAGTGTTTTCATCCTCACCATTTTGATTGGCTTGCAGGAGCCCATATGATCATTGTGGGCATTCCAGCGTTGGAAATCGGGATACTCTCCTTTTTCCAAGATGTACTGCTGTCCCTTAAAATCGGGATGGTCGAAACACACCCAGGCCCCGCTCTCCACACGGATAGAGTTCACCCTGTTCATGAAACCACGATCCTGGAAGTTTTCACAGTCTCCAAACACCTCCAGCCTCTGGCCTGTGAAGCACTTCCCCTCATAGAACACTATCTGGAAGAAGATGGAGGCTTGATTTAGTGCCGATCAAAGGAAGAACTCATGATTTATTTAGGTTTTTGATTCAACTACAGTCACCAGTGGTGTAACAGACTCTGTGAAAGTGAACCTACATGATTCACAGTGTGAGATTCATTAATCAGCGTCACGCTGTGAACACTTTTCATCTTGTGAAGTTTCTTTCTTCATCTTGGCATTAAACCAGCAGAACAAATGGAGTAAATGAGAAAAATAGGGCAGTTTGCCACAGTGAAAACTCTCAGTCAAATATTATCTGCATTTGGTGATATTTGAAGGTAAACTCAAGATCATAATCAAGATCACAGTTTGATTCCTGAGAGGAAATTTGGAAACATGAGTCCAAAAATAAACAGCTGCAAGTTGACATCGCCAGTCTCAACAATAATTTATGTTTCATAAAAATGTAGTCTTTAATTTTTTGGTTATGCACATGCATTTTTATCCTATTCAGCATTTTTGTTGTCAAATTCTAATTTTTTTTTCTTTAAATCTTTCACCATGGTAAAGTTATCTAGCAGGCTACAAAGTTGGCATAGTTGAAATTGCAAAAATATTTGATGATAATCAGGAAAGCATCAGCTAGAATGGGCTGAAAATTATAAAAAATTCTTAATGTTCCAAGCAAAATTGGGGTTATTAATTTCTAGCCATCATTATAATTTCCAGCTATTAGTGCAAATTAAAAAAAGAAATTAGATCCATGTTTCTTAATAAAAACAGCTTTTTATTTATTTTACTTTGTTATTTTACTTTTAATTTACTATTAATTATTGGCCGATATTTATCGTGCACCCCTAATATATATATATTAGTTGAGGCCAGTAGAAATATTGACAGAACAGGTAAAAATGTGAACTTATTGTTATTGTTGAGTTCTGCAGCACAGAATGTGTGCACTGAGATATTTCATGTAAATATATGCATTAATTTAAGAGTGCATTAATTTTGGTGCATATACTGGTATTGTAGATAAGCAAGTGTACATGCAAAACTGCAAACTACAGTTGTGCAGATTGCAAATTATGCAAAAAAAATAAATATGTGTGATTGTATAAGTATGCAAATATCTATTACATATTACTTAAGTACAGTTTATACATGAAACTGTGTCAGCAGACGACAGACAGTATACCCTGATATGTACTACTTACCTTCCCTGAATATTGTGACATCGTTCCCTGCCTGGATCCTGAGCAACTATCCAGTGGAGTGAGAGCGAGAAAGAGAGAGAGAGAGCAAGCAGAGGGAAAAATCTGGACTGTCTGATATATGTGGCCTATAGGCTCTGAGGTGTTATCACGAGGTTTTGCCCACAAAAGCGGCACAATGGAGAGCTTAGTGGTTTCTGCATCATGGACAGTTTCTCTTACATTGCTCTGCTGATATCGGAGTTCAGGTGGGCGAGATGCACAAAGGCACAATCGACTGTGTTAAAGCTCTGATTTACAGTCAGTGTTTGGGTGTGAGAACGACTGCTGCTGCTGCTGGCACACAGTCAAAACACAACACAGACGAAGAACATAAACATGACAAGAACTAGACCACAACAGACGTACCACAAGAGATATCTATCTATCTATCTATCTATCTATCTATCTATCTATCTATCTATCTATCTATCTATCTATCTATCTATCTATCTATCTATCTATCTATCTATCTATCTATCTATCTATCTATCTATCTATCTCTCTGGTCTGTCTGTCTATCTATCTGTCTATCTCTATCTATCTATCTATCTACCTACCATTGGTCTGTCTGTCTGTCTGTCTGTCTGTCTGTCTGTCTGTCCTGTCTATCTGTCTATCTATCTATCTGTTGTCTGTCTGTCTGTCTGTCTGTCTCTCTGTCTATCTGTCTGTCTTGGTCTGTCTGTCTTTCTGTCTATCTATCTATCTATCTATCTATCTATCTATCTATCATTGGTCTGTCTGTCTGTCTGTCTGTCTGTCTGTCTGTCTGTCTATCTATCTATCTATCATTGGTCTATGTATCTGTCTATCTGTCTGTCTGTCTGTCTGTCTGTCTGTCTGTCTGTCTGTCTATCTATCTATCTATCTATCTATCTATCTATCTATCTATCTATCTATCTATCTATCTATCTATCTATCTATCTATCTATCTATCTATCTATCTATCTATCTATCTATCTATCATTGGCCTGTCTGTCTGTCTGTCTGTCTGTCTGTCTGTCTGTCTGTCTGTCTGTCTATCTATCTATCTATCTATCTATCTATCTATCTATCTATCTATCTATCATTGGCCTGTCTGTCTGTCTGTCTGTCTGTCTGTCTGTCTATCTATCTATCTATCTATCTATCTATCTATCTATCTATCTATCTATCTATCTATCTATCTATCTATCTATCTATCTATCTATCTATCTATCTATCTATCTATCTGTATTTCCATCTTCATGACCCCAGCTGGGAAGCTGCAGGAAGGAAGTTGCATACGTGCAATTACAATACAGCACAACACCCTGCAAACACACAAAGATACACACATAAAATTGAGAAATATTATACATTTTTCTGTGTCAAGGCCATTGATTTTACTGTGCTGTGTATGACAGGGCTTGGTTTGTTTGCAGAAAGACAAAGAGAGAGAGGAGGGAGCTGATAAGAAACTGTAGGATAAAGGTGAGGTTTCATATAGACATACAGACTGACAGAAGAAGAACAGTTTGACTCAGCCCAAAGCAGTACGAAGGTGAGTTACACTTTACACACAGTTTTATTTATGAAAATTATTTTTACAGTATGTTAAAACATATACATCAGAGATGCATCATTTTATGCAAGATAAAACTTTATTGATCTACTATGGGAAATATTTGAGTAGAGAGCTGCTTCAGACTAATCACAGTAATGGTTTGATTTTAGTACATTTATGATGCTTCGGTTTGGTTTCAGTTGGTTGGTTGTTGTCTAGTATGTGTTTTAATACTGTTTAAAGTTATATTCATACTTTTTCTAAGATAATAAATGAAATAAGTGTAAACAGTCGCCTCTCTTCTTTGGTTTGTTTCCCAGAATGATGAAGTTCCTGGTATTGGCTGTTGTTCTCATGCTGGTCGTGACAGGCGGTGAGTGTGATTATGGATTTCCTGTCATAAAACGTACTTTGGATCTATGATGCATTGAAATTATGCTTTCTGTATGTGTGCATTAAAATGATAGTTAAAAGAAGATATTTTGAAGAATGTGGGTAACTAAATGGTTGACAGTAACCATGACCATAGTATGGAAGAAAATGGCTAAATCAAAAAGTCTGCAAATACAGTAAATTAAGTTTTAAGATTATACATTCTTTTATGTAAAAATTGGTAAGTATTGAGATCATCTATTATGCACTGAATATAACCATAAGATGCAAATGCTTTGATGATTGGATACAGGAACAGAAAATAAGAAATAGTTGAATTATGTCATGTAGCATGAGGGCAGGTTTGGCATTTCTAAGAATATTGTACTGATTATCTTCTTTATATCACTATAAATGTCAAGTAAATATAAAAAAATAAACAGCTAAATTCTTGTGAGCTGAACATCATTAGTCAAAAATCTATGCAATAGTTTGAAGACAAAATCAGTGCGTTTATGATTTATTATTATTGATTTCTTGTCATAAAACGGACTTTCAGATCATTCATGATGCATGAAATGTCTGAAATGTCGACATGAGAGCAGCAAAAGCAGTCCAAAGCACAAGGTCAAAGGCTTTTATACATACAGGGTTTATGTACATGTAAGAGTGAACTCAAATATTGTCCCGTGTGTTTGTGGCTCGGCCCTCGACTGCCTGCACTGTGTCCCAGCAAAAGCAGGAGGGGCCTGCGAGATCACCACCGAAACCTGCCCCTCAGACAAAGACGCATGTGCTGCTGCCAAGTTCCGAAGAAGTCCATGTGAGTGATGAAGCCCACTTTGACCATTCAGACAATAAAACAAAATCTGCTGCTGTTAATGACATGACATTAACAATTTGTTAAACAATTAAATGTCTTATGGTTTTGTTTGAAACAGACGGTCATTACCAAAAGTGCATGTCCATGTCAGGCTGTGAGATGGTGAAACAGAACGCTTACATCAACATCAAGTGCTGTCAGAAGGATTTCTGCAACACCTTTGACTGATCTGCCGCTGCCATAAATCAGCATGACTCATAAAACAGCTTTCAATAAAATACATTACACATGTATGTTTATAATGTGTTTGTTGTTGTTGTTGTTGTTAAATATATAAAAAAAGACAACATTTCAACATTAAATTCTTATTCGTGCAATGTTACAAAAACAGTCTGTTTCAAGGTGGTCATTTATATTAAAATAAACTAAGCATGCTAGCATTTTTGTTGATAATGTGATTTACTTGCTTTTTAATACATATCATACAAATACATACATTCTCATTTCACAGAAAATTGTTTGTCTGTAAAACATATATTACCAATAAAATGCAATAGAAGACCATTTACATGTTGATACATTAAAATCAATGAATCACAAACTGAAATATACTGCAATATTATTAGTGCATATCTTTTGCATACCAGTAGAATATTACTAAGAAAATACAATGGGGTTATGAAGTGTGGAAATGAACAAAGTTTTAGAATTTAAAAAAAGTAAAACAAATAAACAACATACACTGATAAATAATTGACTCTCTTTTGTCTTGTTTTTCCCAGTACAAATATCTAAACATTCTTACATCAATACACATTTACATTTAAGATATTAAAATTCAATTTATGCTTAAAATAAGAAAAAAAAAAATAAATAATCTGTCAGTGAAGTTAAAGAAGAAACATAATTCAAAGGGAAAATAAGATAATTTTTTTCACAGCCTATTGATACATTTTTTTCTTGTTTTAAGCAAAAAATGTAGATTTTTTTTTCTCCCGCCGTTTGCCTTATAGATAGTTCAACACTAAACTGTATAGATTTAAGGTCTACATTTTTGAATCATAACAAATTGAGTGTTTTTTCTTTCTGGGATTTTTTGCTGGTTTTATCATTTGCCTGGTGAAAATTTGAGCTTGATTGCTTCGTGAAGTAACAGACATGCACTAATTATGGACTTGTTTCCAAATGACAATCATTTTTCTGCCTTCTCCCATTCTTATTGATGATTATTAATTATTATAATTTTTTTCAGCTCTAATCAATAGAATAATGAAGACATTGCTGGTGGTCCTTGTTCTTGTTCTGGCGTTGAACTATGGTGAGTTTAGAGATGCTACTAAAAGGTTAAACATTAACATGATTCAAAGTGGTATTTTAGTAACATTGAGAGAATAGTATAGTTATTTGAATATAATTATATATTTTCTTCTGTTTTCATTTGAATTTTATTTAATGTTCTAATAAATTCAAGTGTCGTTTTTATTAGTTTGTAATTTGTAAAGTCTATATGGTTTTATTCCAGTTTTAGTTATTTCTGTACATCAATTTAAACTAAATGAAGATTCAGAAATTTCCTTGGCAACCTTTTTTTCTTGTTTTAAGCATAAAATGTTGATTTTTTTTTTCACTCAGAAAACAAGATTTAATATCTTTTGAAGTTGTTTTGTTTTTCAAAGTAAATGTCTCTTAATTTATGCATTTTTAGATATTTGTAGTGAAAAACAAGACAAAATACTAAGAAAAATCAACATTGGCTTTCAGTGACAGTGCTCATAGAAAAATCTCAATAACCAGCAAATAAAATATGGTGAACTGCAACCGCCGCTTGACTGCCATATTAGCTTTACATCACATGTTTTTATATGTTACATAATTAATCACTGCTAGATCAAATGACTGTCATCGTTCATTTCATCTTATCAGCCAGTTAACTAAGCCATGGGCAGAGCTAAATCAAACAGACATTAAAGCCTTGTGCACACATGGACCTTAGACTCATAATAAACATCTGCTCACACTTACTGGAACATTTCAAATTCAGTAAATGCTTGTTGAACAGATTCAGACTCTAAACAACCAGCAAAAATGGTTAATATCTCATAAACTACATATCAACAAACCTCTTACAGACAAATAATAATATGTCTCTTAGTCTCAAACCTAATATTTATCACCTGTCCCATCAGGCTCTTGGGTTCCTCAACCTTATTTTATACAATGTTAAACATTCCTGCCAATCCTCATAATCAAAGAAAACATTTGTCATTTGTATCAAAGTCACTGGATGAAATACTGTTTAACTGACCTTTCTGACCTTTGCTTCAGTATTAGTTTAGTATGACTGAGATAGCAATTTTTTGTCAGTTTACTGTGTTTTTGTCATATTTATTAGTTATTGTGTTTTGAAAAAAAAAAAATCTATTCAGTTTTATTAATTTTTAGTTTAGTTATTTTAGTACATAAAGTTAAACTAAATGAAAGTAAGCTATTTTTTTATTTTTTTAAGTTTTAGTTTAATAAACTGCACAATTGAAGGGGAGCTGATGCTAACAATTATATTTATTTAGCAAAAGACGAAAGATTAAAGAAAAGGTCTATTGTTTTGCATTTTATTTAAATAAAAATGTAGGTTTTGCTGTCATGATTAACAAAATTTGAATGGATAATTTTGTTCCAATTAAGTTACTTACACAGTAAAAAGATTCAATTGTAAATAAAACAAAGATTACTGGAGTATATTTTACAAGAAAATACTTTTTTTAGTCTTTATATGACAACATTTCACATTTAATTAAATGCATTTCTAGCCATTTGTATTTATTTGTGAAATGTACTATTCTTTTTCTTAGTGAAAATTGTTTCACCTCTAAATTTACAAAAAGAAGAGGGATCTTTACTGAACCTAGAGTGCTGGAAAAAATAACACTGAACTTGTATGCATGTAAATGCATTGTTGAGAAAGAGAAAAACACAACCAAAATAGTTTAGTTTGAGACACAAATGTAGATCATATTTAAGAAAACTTCTGTAATGGACTTAAGCCATATTTAAAACAAGGACAGAACAGGATCTTGCTCAAGCACAAGATACGAACAGTACTGATGATCTGAAACAAATGCATGAGTAAACAATGACCAAACACAGTTAGGAAAATGTTGTGGCCTGTTAGTATATAGATAGGTATAGATAGGATAGATTTAAGGTCTACATTTTTGAATCATTACAAATTGACTTTGTTTTTTCTTTCTGGGATTTTTTGCCAGTTTTATTATTTGCCTAGTGAAAATTTGAGCTTGATCACTTCGTGAAGTTACAGACATGCACTAATTACTGACTTGTTTCCAAATGACAATCATTTAATCATAAATTTCAATCATAAATTTTTTCAGCTCTAATCAATAGAATAATGAAGACATTGCTGGTGGTCCTTGTTCTTGTTTTGGTGTTGAACTACGGTGAGTTTAGAGATGCTATTAAAAGGTTAAACATTAACATGAACACTTGAACACTTAAACTTATATGATTCAAAGTGGTATTTTAGTAACATTGAGAGAATATTATAGTTATTTGAATATAATTATATAATTTCTTCTGTTTTCATTTGAATTTTATTTAATGTTCTAGTAAATTCGTTGTCATTTTTATTCGTTTGTAAATTATAAAGTCTATATGGTTTTATTCCAGTTTTAGTTATTTCTGTACATCAACTTAAACTAAATGAAAATTCAGAAATGTTTTACTTGGCAACCCTTTTTTGTTTTTTAGTTAATATATGTATATGATATATGACTCTGGTTGTGCAAACTCTGATTGGGTGATGATGCATGCACTGTGTGTTGCAGGATCTGCGTTCCTCAGGGTGGAACATGCTGCACACAAACTCAAGAGACCCGTGGCTTTGGAAAAGATGCTTGTATTGCGGCCAGATTCAACTTCCCTCCCTGTGAGTTTAACCTTCCTCTTAGCTTCCCACTGTAGAAAAATGTTCTAAAATATTAATTAAAATTTTTTAGCTCAGTGATACTAAAATAACACTGACATGGACGCAAACAAGCAGCTGTAATGTGATTCTTTACATTGTAAGCAGATAAATGTTCCATTTGTGATTAGATCAAATCATAACATGCATAAATGTCAAATATGTTTTGATTTCTCTGTTTCTTCTAGTCATGGGCTTTAGGAGATGCAGCAGTATGACGGAGTGTCTTATTCTCTCGAGTAACACTGCCATGAAAGTTAAATGCTGCCATTCGGACCTCTGCAATAACATGGTCATCATTTAGACTGATGTCTGTCAAATCAGAGCAAATAATACAACCACTAATAAACCTTTCCAGGTTTACAAAATTACAGATGTTCAAAAGAGGCTTCACCATCTCTCATATTTAAAGATTCTGCCGAACAATAAATATTATGATTTATAATATGGGTTACTGATGTTTGAGATTTATTTCAGCATTTGCAACAGTTGAATGATTGAATCATTGTGGAACAGTTTAAATAAAACATATATTATTAAAATGTAAGATTTTGAATAGATGTACTTTTTTAAAATGCTAAAGTGAAATAAAGTGATTGCACCAGCTACATGGCCATTTCCTTATTACTAACAATGTGTAGACGCTCAAAAATCAAGATACAGATCTCACTGCTTTTATGTGAATAAATACAGGTACATTTCTAGTTTCGACATTTGTTCTTCAGACATCCCCTGTTAAATACATATGAGCTGTATGCAAAGTGACCTACAGTGCTCGACCACTGAAAACTACTTTCATGGAGCCACACAGAGGTCCCTATTTCTCTGGGATTGAACCATATATGGACCTAAAATTAAGTTTCTTAAGAGCCAGAATCTAAAAGGATATTAAGATATCTTTAATACTTCTTGAGTTACAAGCACACACACTATAGAAAATGAACATTTTTGGCACTCAGACAGGAAAGTTAGATGCAGTTGTTTTTATAGAGGGAAACAAATTACATTTCAATTTTCAACATTATTTGTTCTTTGGACATTCCTCTTTTAAAGAAAAACTGGTAAATGGCCCACATTTGGGGTTTGACCAATTTGTGCTCTTAGAGCCACAATGAAATACCAATAGCCTTGAAAAATAAGGATACCAAAAAAAAAAAAAAAAAAAAAAAACATTTGTTAAGGTGCAGACCATCTCTCACCTCAAAACAATTGTGCATTTTGCATTGTGACATATTTTAATGAAAAATTTAATTTTTTTCTTCTAACGTTCTTAGTATTGTTATGCAATTAAAAAAAAAATCTAATTTCAATACAGTTGTGAGAATTATCCTTTAAAATCAGCTAAATAAATTCAACAAATATTATATTTATTATAATATTTATAATAATATATTATGATATTTAATATTATAATATTAAATATTATGTGCTTATAAATACTATATGAATAGATTATCATCAAAATAAGCACTATATATATATATATATATATATATATATATATTATATATATATATATATATATATATATATATATATATATATATATATAAAACACAATTATACAAATATTATTGAATAATAATAATAATAAAACAATTTTTAATATGATCCAGAACTGTTCTAAAATGTTTTTAAATTTCTATTTTATTAAATAAACAATTAATAAACACTGAAGCACAAATGTGCTTCATATTTGATGCATTTTTTTTTTTTTTTTTTTTTTAGGCAAACTATACCATACCTGTCGCTATTAATACAGGTTGTATTTTGGAAATTGTGTAATATCTTGTGACATGACATATTGTTAAAGCCTAGTCATATTAGTCAGTTGATTAGTTTTTCACTTTATTCAACAGGATGATGAAGGTTCTGCTGCTGGCTCTTGTTCTCAACATGGTGCTGTTTCTGAACTGTTTTAGATTAAAAACCTTATCTAAAGATTCTAATAATCTGTTATTTAAGGTGTCATAAAATCAATAGTTCATTATCGGCCTAATAACCGTTGTAGGCTTCGCCCTAATATGTTATAACTGCGTCCCCGGGGACCCCTGGAGGAAGTTGTGTGACCACTCAGGAGACGTGTGGCTATAAAAAAGACACTGTGTATCGGCCAGATGCACAATCTCTCCCTGTGAGCAGTAGATGTCGCTCTAAAGACGCACAAAAATAAGATTTAGAAAGACTTTCACACAAACACATGAACAATGACGCTTTTATATTCTTTTCCATTCCTCAAGATTCTTAATTCAGGAGGTGCATTAGGATGGCAAACTCCATGATTTTTCAGTCTAGTCCTAATATTAAAGCTAAATGCTGTCAGACGGACCTGTGCAACAGGTCAGCAGACATGATTTTGCGAAAGTGATACTTTATTACTAGACTATATGCAAAAAAATGCCAATAAGCCTTACCCAGCTTATTCTGTACTGCGTAAGTAAACAAATAAAGGTGACATCATTTCCATTGTTCATTGTTCAATGTGACATTTCTAAATGTTTCAAAACAGTATGAAGTAACAAACAGTTTTTCTCCAGAGTATCAATCCAGTTTTGCAATTCAGAACTGATAATAAACCTTTCATGTTTACAATAATACAGATGTTTAAAGAGGCTTCACTATCTGTCTTATTTACAGATTTTGTCAGACGATAAATATAATGGTTTCAAAAGAACTGATGATGGTGATTCATTTCATTTAATTCATTAAAAAAAAAAAATACTTTTTGACTTTATAAAAAATAAATTTTATAAAATAAATTAATAAAAATTATGGTCAGTGTAGCAAAACCATGGTTAATTGTGGTTACCATGGTTTAACTATAGTAACCATGGTTTTTTGGTTTTATTTGTGGTAAAACCATGGTTAATTTTCGTAAGGGATGCTACATTATTGTTGCATTGCATTGTCCTTATGTTGCATGTTTAAGTGAATGTCAAACAATTCGTCTATTTTTCAGTCTCTATTTTGTGTGCAATTTGCGAATTTCTGTTCTGGACATCTAATAGAGACTGAATGCTTTAGAGCACACAAAGGGCCAAAAATCAGACTGACTGGTAGCCATAAAAGTAAATGTTGCATTATATCCAACTATATTATATTAAAATGTACATTTATAAATTCACTTTTATTCTCTATGTTTTATTCGAAAGTCCCTGGTTTGGCATCTTTTGCTTTAGACCATATAAGAGTGAATAACTGCTCACATGCAACAAAATTATCTTACAAAACATCTACATGGTGACATTTTATTAAATGTACCTCTATTCCGGTCCGGTTTGCGCAAGCAAAGTAAATAAGATAACAGAAAACAATGTGTCTTTGTTGCTGAACTGGAAAAGACCAGAACAGAACAAAACAAAAATGTTACACAACCACATGGACCAGTAAACCAATAAAGGAACATGTACTGTATCATCTGAAACTTAAGCCAAGAGCACACAGTGACCGAAATTCAAAACGGAATTTCCAAATTCCTGACAAAGACTGCAGGAAATTAACAAGCAGCATCACAGTATATAAGGGACAAACACAGGTGCGTATGAACTCACTTCAGCTCAGCTCTGCTTCACAGTCAAGGTACGTTTACACAGCATAATGCAACCGTTGTTTGTTAAATTACTATGCATTAAGTTTATTATAAGATTAATTTTGCATTTTGAAAAGGAGAATTGTAAGAAAATAAAAAGAGTTTCAGGCAATGAAGTACAAATTAACAGTGTTTTCTCTTTGAAAGCGCAAACTCTTAGGATCTAAACTCCTATTGTTCTCTGGTTCATCTAGAATGATAAGGCACTGAAAGATAGTTTAAAAATAGTTATGGGAAAACTGTTCACCCCATAATCAAAATAATTGTGCATTTTGCATTGTGACATATTTAGATGAAAAATTAACTGTATTTCTCCTCACATTCTAAGTATTATAATGCAATAAATGTAAAATAATAATAATAATAATTGCAATGCAGTTATGAGAGTCATCCTTTAAAATCAGCAAATTAAACTCAACAAATATTACTGTGCTTTATCAATACTTTCTTTAATAAATTATAATCAAAATAAATTATCAAAATGTCACAATGTTAAAGTCACAGATACAAAAAAATATATTTTTATTGAATATATAATAATAAATTGAATAATAACAAAACATACATTTTTTACAATATGATCCAGACTTGTTTTAAAATAATTTTTTGTAGTCCAAGCACTGCAATTTGAAGGAAAATGAAAAAAAGAAAAAAAAAAAACAGAATTATATTAGACTCATATGCTTCCACTCTATCACTGAATACATTTAAAATGTTTTAAATAATCTGTTTTATTAAATAATGTGATTTATTTTATTTTTTTATTAATATGTGTGACCTTCTGGGTTTGCTATATTATATCATGCACCATTACTATATCTGAGGCTAAGTTAAATGTGTCTGTTGAAAACAGTACAATACATTCTGTTGCTATCCACAATTAGCCATTTTGTATTGCAATATATTGTGACACAATATATTGTTTCAGCTGATTAGTTTTCCACTTTATTCAACAGGATGATGAAGGTTCTGCTGCTGGCTCTTGTTGTTGTCCTGGTGTTGGAGAATGGTAGGTTTATGGTGTCTTATCTAATTGTGCAAAACAATAATGTGTCATTTAAAGTGTCATAAAAAGATTTTTTTTTAATAATCAGATTACCTGTGTTGTAGGCTCCGCCCTGAAATGTCACAAATGTGTCCCCAGCACACCTGGAGGACATTGTGTGACCACTCAGGAGACGTGTGGCTATAAAAAAGACACGTGTGTATCTGCCAGATTCACAATCTCTCCCTGTGAGTTTCCTTTTATTATCACGTGTGCAATGAACTTTGCTCAAAAATATATAAATACTTGTACAGAGAAAAACATGTACAAAGAAGCTCTTGAACAAAGAAGCTCTTTTTCTTATATATTCTTTTCCATTCCTCTAGTTTCTTACTTCCGGAGGTGCATTAGCATGACAGACTGCATGATTCTTCAGTCCAGCCCCTATATTAAAGCCAAGTGCTGTCAGACGGACCTGTGCAACACCCCTGTCATTTAAACCCACACAACTCAATGCATATCAAGCCATAAAGGAAAAAAATGACCCAAACTGGTAACATTTAAGTAGCGCATGTCACACATATGTACATTAGTATAATTATTTACTAATGCAATACCAATTATTGTTTAATGCTGAGTAATATGATGTTGCACACCATGTAAACTAGTAATAGGGTGATTCTGTAACTATGGGCACTTTTTTCATATGTGTACTTCATACTAAAACTAAAAAATTTGCATGAATAAAAAATGCTGCATTAAGGACATGATTTTGCTACAGCTGTTTATCATTTCAGCTGTGTCTTCAAATCTGAGTGTTTTGTTCGTTTGTCACACAACAGATGAAAATTAACAAACTGTTCATAAATGACCCTTCACTAATGTGCAGTTGGTCATACAGGTATTATATTTTTTTAAAATGAGAAAACTATGCACAATATAGCACAGCACTAGTAGGACTAGGATGGTAGCACTAGTATAAAGGACTGTTTGAACTGCTTGATTTACACTCTTAAAAATAATGGTTATTTACATTGATTGTTCAATTAAGAACCTTTAACTTCAATAAAATCTTTTCATTCCAAAAAAGGGTACTTTAGATTTTTTAATTATCTTCACACTGACAAAAAAAGAGTATTTTAAGAGCTGTCAGTGTTTGATATAATATCATGTATTGCCGAGATTGTTTAATGAATAGTTTAGTTTATCTCACAAGGTCGTTCCAGGTGGTACTCATTCTTACGGAATAATGGTCATTCAGCTGTCCTCTCAGACTGCACGCAAAACAAACATTTTGAACTATGCACCCAGATCACTTCCGATTCACGAACAACTGGCTCTTATGAGCCGGTTCATTGTAGAGAATCAAAAAACATACCAGTGATCCAGTCGACCAGTGTTACCTGATTTCTGAAACAAATGACTCTCATGTGCCGTTTTTAATAAATAGTTCAACAGAACTAAGAGTTTCCGGTTTGACTCAGTAAAAATTCCCTATAAATAAATAAATCCCTATTTTTTTTATATTATACAAATATTTCCAACCTTCTTCAGTGCATTGTCCAAAAAATAGATTGCAAGTAATCTGTCACAATCAGAACTAGAAGGTCAAGTCACATTCACTGCATTGTGAGATATTGTGCTCTGTTGTATTTTGCACACTTCTGGCTTTTACTGCAGGTCATTCTATGCAAACATAAAATTCACATAATGTACACAGTATGCTTACTATATATTGTAGATCTAGTAAAAGTAACATGCATTGGATCACTAATACTGAGCCCAAAACAGTCCTTTAAGAGCCAAAGAGAGGCCTTTAGAGCAGTAAATGGTTCTTGCCTCTAGAGGGCACTCCATATTTAAGGTCAATGTGTCTCCTGGACAGGTTGAGCTTGTGTGTCGGGATGGTAACCCTTATCCTGCGAATCTTCAACATCCACTCAAACCCCACCCTTGGTTGTTAAGCTAACTCAGGTTAATTAATATTGCGCTCCATGACTTGGGTGGGTCAGATTGTGAGATCAGAGAAAGACTGAAAGTTGTTGTAATGATGAATCAGACTGAATGAATTACACTGCTCATTTTGATGCATTTCCTAACAGCTTTTTCTCAATAGATTTTTGTTCAGATAAGAATGAAAAAGACACACCTTCATACATCATTATGACGGCTTATTTATTTTCCACTATGAAGTCATAACTTACGTTCTTTCCCACTCTCTGTACTGTATATATTATGAAATATATAAACCAGAAAGGAGTGGCAAACTTTGTGTGTCATCACTCTTCTCACTCTTTTCCTGAGCTTCTCCAATTCAACAGAGAAAAGCAACTTTTTCTTTTAGGTCATAAATTGCAAGATGTACCCAGTATAGGGGTGATAATATCATGTAAAAAATGTTTATAATAAGAAAGAAAGACTAATACAAGTGGTATGAGAATCTTTTTGTTTGCGTAACTGTGAACTTGTTAACTTGTGAACACTGAGGTTTTCTCTTCCTATGGTTTTACTAAAAAAACACATATATTACTTAGAAAAGTTACTAGTGACCTCACTGACCTGATGAACTTCCTCTAACGTTTCACCTCAATTGCATTCAGTTGAGTTTGAGGCAATAGAATGAGGCACATTACAAAGAGCCTCAGAGAACCTTAAAAACAATGACAGCCAAAAATCAGCAAAAGCTAATATTTAACAGCTCAATTAAATGAAATGACATTTCTGTGTTGTTGTTGTTGTTGTGTCTTATATTAAAACATGTAACATCAATATTGCATCAACAAAGCTATCAGACATGGAGTTAAAGCCACAAAACTCCAAATATGATTTGATGATATCTAAAAAATAAGCTTGATTAAACCACTTTTGATATGTTTCAACCCTGATCGTGGTTTTAACTGTTTCCTGAATAATAATTTGACAGAATGTAATACACACTGCTTTTTCCTATTGCATAACACAATGCCGTGGCAGTACTTTAAGGAACAATTTCCACCCCTTCAGTAAAGACAAGGTATACATCTTCATGAAAGTGGTGGTGTATAGCTAACATTGCAGTTTCACTTCCTCTACACTATTTTTAGGCTTGAAAGGGAAATTATTGCTCTGTTGCGATAACCCAGTCCTTTCTTCAGGGAGAATTTATAATGTTAGAAATATCAAGAAATATTTCCAATGTAAAAATAATTTCAAGGCTAGTAACTTTACAGTAAGTGTTTAAATACCACATGTTGATCAGTGAACAATCATTAAAACTTTGGGATTAACAAGTGTAGGGAGACAGGGGACAATTTAACATTATCATCATATTATGCTTCTAACTGCATCTGGCAGGGGCAATATAGGCGGCTATAGGGCGGCTTTCTTCTCTTCTATGTAGGCTATCATTTTAGGCGCTTTCTATAAAGTTATCTTAATGACAAATGTCGAGAGCTCAGTAGTGAAATGATAGCTCATCCATACGCGAGCACAGCGGATTTCCTTCGCTCTCACACTAAACTGGACGTGCGCTTTGCGTGTGCACGCTCAAACTTTGCTCTTGCTTCATTGAAGACCAGAAGAGCTTTTTTAATTCAGGTGAAGAGTAGGCTCATCACTAAATGGAAGCAAGCTGATTATAGTCAGCCTTCTGTAGTTATTTATTTAATACCTATTTGAGTTAATCGCGTATTGTAAATAGCCTATGCATTTATTAAATTATTTTATTTAGTGCATTTGTATTTTTGTATATAGTTCTATAATAAAAGTGTATCAACCAGGCCCGGTTCCAGAAATAAATCACTGGGTGCCTCTGAAATTAGTGAGGCTGCTCTAGTCGTAATGCATATTCTCACATATTTTGTCCCATTCACTGCTATGGTCATCACTATGTCAGTCACTGCTATGTCGAGAGTTAATCCCGAATATTTCATAGGAATATTGAAACATAATTTCTTTCCCTATTCATTTGTTGTGTCGTAATAAACAGTCCCGCGTCATAAACAGTCCCGGTGTCCTCATATGAGGACATGTATGAAATCAACGTCCTGTTTCGTAACAGAAAGTCATATTTTGATTTGAAACCCCATAACATTTTCCTGAGATGCTGATTTATGACAGTTAAAAAATTGGTCAGATTTAAATGAAAATCACAAAATATTATAATATTTCCATAAGAGTGTCACTTAATTAATATCAGACATATCTGAAGACCAAGGAGAGGGAGTGGTCCTGGTGAAACATCCAAACATATAACATCAATAAAAAAAACCAAATCATCTATAAACACAAAAAAAATAACTAAAACAAAACCACATAAAATGGGGAGGTATACACAAAAAGAAAAAATTAAACATAAGGGTAAGATCAGGTAGAAATAGATAACATTTGCAGGTACCATCGATTCTACAAGTTTTTTTTCCCTCTCATCATGGTGATTTTTGTAATTTTGCGGCCACCCTCTTTCGAGGCACCCCCCCCCCCCCACACACACACCCCCCTCCTGTTTAAAATGTTCTTGACACGCCCCTAGCATTAAGTCGTGTGTGGACAAAATTCGGTTCAGTGTCAAATTTTAGTCTGCTGGGAGTTTCGCGTACTGCTATATTTAAAGAACACTATCGGAATCCCGTGAAGAAAAACTGTTTAAAAGTAAGTCTAAACATTTTATTCATTCATGTGTTATTTGCTGTCAGTCTTGCTGTTTGTTCTGAAGTGCAGAAATGCTGTTCAGGGTCCTTAAGTGCGCCGTGACCTCTTGGGAGGTTCAAAAAAAATATATATAACGGTTTCTGCGTGTTGATATTTATAAAGTAGTATATATATATATATATATATATATATATATATATATATATATATATAACGGTTTCTGCGTGTTGATATTTATAAAGTAGACATTTTCAGTGTCTCTGTACTTCCGTTTGGATGACTGATGTGTGAACTTTCTGTACTGAGAAACTCAAACCACACTTACAAGTCACAGTTGTTTACTGATGTAGCCAGTTTATTCAGTATGCCTTAAGGATACACGTTGCATAGTATTTGGACCGAAGCCAATGCTTTTTTGCATTGGAATCATTTCTTATGTTTTGGCAAGGATCACAGTTAAAGCTGGAGACTGACTTCATGATTTCCAGATGTTTTTTATTTATTTTCTTTTTGTTTTGTTTTTCTCGCTCTAATGAATTCCAGCTGTACTTGATTTGAAAGGGTGGGGAACGAAAACCTCTTCACATAGTTAACATACATCAGACCTGAGAACATCTCTCCATTATTCTCTGCTGGTTTCTGCACAAACAAATGAGACAGCTTATGATAATGTCATAGCCGTCCTGCTATTTTTCATTTTACATGTATATTTCATTTATTAACACAATTATGACAATCATCAATTTCTTGGGGCTACTGCATCCATTTTTTTTCCAGGCCATCCATTTGAGTCAAACAATTATTTTGTCTATTCCACATAAATGCCGTGATTATCATGTGCTCATCTCCTCATGACTCCAAATGCTGTAAACATGAACTTTTTATATTTTTAGCATCACTCAAAACAAGTTCTTAAAGACATAGTTCTTAAAATTCCATCATCATTTACTCACCTTCATGGTGTTTCAAACTTTCTTTCTTGTGTGGAACACAAAAGGAGAAATGCTGAAGAATGAACTGGCAACTCTTTTTTTCATATAAACTTTTTTTTTTTTAAAGATGTATGTGTTCCCTGTGATAAATTAGATTGAATTGCAAAACTCTTTGGTTAGATCTGCTTCTCAAGCTCTTGCACTATTGCATTATAACAATAAAGGTCCAGTTTTGACTGCAAAAATCCACACATACACACACAAACAGATGAACGCAACCATGTGAACCACAGTGGTGCAAAGAAAGAGGAAAAACTGAAGTTACTCTGTGTTCTGGGTTGCTAAGGTGTTTTGAGTGGTTGCTAGGTGGTTCCTTTTGATGGCTCGAGTCAGAAGAGGTGAACTAAGCTATCTAAAATATCTATCTGCTGTCATGTAATAACTGCATGTAGAGTCATGTTACGTCTCGATTGGTGAAAAGCCCAGTCATTTTTTTTGTTCTGCATCATAGAAATGATGAAATACATGTCATTGAAGTCTGGTTTTTGAAGATAATGACTTCATCAGGTATGAGACGTTATGTCTTTGTTTTGGTCGTGTTGCTAGGTTTTTATGCATCCGTATGGGACGTTTCCATGTAAACGAGTGGGCGATGGTCACACCAAATTAAACCTTGTGGTGAAATTAAAACAATTAGGTGCCTTCTAAGATCCCACATGAACACACACTGTTGTGCACCACTTTATATAGACAGTTCACTCAGAAATTAAAAGTCACCATCGCTTTCTCACCTTTATATATGTGCAATACAAAAAGAGTTTGCAGACTGTTCACACAGCTGTTTTACATACAACGACAGACCAGAACAGAGAAATAGACTAACATTATGCAAAAACAGAATGTATGCAAGCTTTCAAGTGAATACTGATATTTTCAGTGTTCCGCACACAAAACTGTCACTAACTTTTTTTTTTTTTGCTTTATGAAAGAAAAAGTGGGGTTCTTGAGAGTAAAGTAATAACAACATAATTGTCTTTTTTTGTGGTGTGATCTATGCCTTTAAAATCTAAATCTGGCTCAGAGGGGTAGATCAGTAGCCTCCCCTCTCATGTGCACATATTTGCCATCTGCTTGCTCTATCTTTGGCTTTAGACCAGCTGCTGGAGACCTTAGACCTCATACACACAGTTGCAAAAGTGGACACGTACCAGTCACAAACTTCTGAATGTGTAAATGTTTTTTTTTAAATGTTTTTTGAAAGAAGTCTCTACCAAGGCTGCATTTATTTGATAAAAAATATAGTAAAAACGGTAAAACTGTGAAATTTTCCGTTGACGCAAATCTGAATGTTCAACATCATTACTCCAATCTTCAGAGTTAGATGATCCTTCAGAAATCATTCAGTGTAACTGACCCTAAACCTTTGAATGGGAAACTCATATAAGCATGCAGGGGTCATAGGTCACTGTGAGTCATGATTTAGTGTCAGCAGATGTGTGAGAAAGGTTGCAGCCTGGGTATTTGGAGGCATTCTAGTCATAGCTGTCTATGTATACTTGAAAGATTCATTTTAAAACATCCATAAATCCCTGTGGCATCTCATGATACACAACACCCAGTGGAAAAATGTGTTGCTCTTTAATAGCTCATGAGACTTAAATTAGTTTGGTTGAGTTTCAGTTAAAATGCAACATTGTGAAGATGTTTCTCCTAAAAGTCCTTGGGAGAAATAAAAATAGCCACAACATACAATTTAGAGTATAGTAGATTTGCATAAAAAAAAAAAGATTTAAATAAAAATTGTGATTTAAAAACAAATCCAGATTTGCTGTGCTTTTGGGTACACTGAAAAAATTGTTGTAGAAATACTGAATTAAATTTTACATTTTGAAGTGGAGTAACTGAAATAGTATTTTTGTCTAAATATTTACTCTAATAATCTTTGGTTTATTTACAACTTTGAAAAATCTTTTTTTCTTCTTTTTTGTAGGGCTGCACAATTTGGTCAAAATTGTGATAATATATCAGTTCGTGACTATATATCAATATGTGTATATGATGATAATGATGATGATGAGATGAAGATGATAATAATTATGATATGTCATGATAAAGTATTGTGATATTTCATAATTATTATTATTACTACTAAACAATAAAAATACTTTAAAATACAAATTTAACTATTGTAATAATTCACTGTAAAATATAATGTAGTATTTTTGAAAAATAACATAATTAATGAAAGAATAAATAATCACTGTAAAATTAATTTACAGTATTTAAGATTTAAAAAAAAAATGAAACAATATAATAATTTACAGTATTTAAGATTTTTTTTTAAATGAAACAATATAATAATTAATTTTACATAATGTGACACTGCTATTATTTATATTTATTATTTATTATCCTAATTTCTTCCTTTTCAAATGTCTAACCATGAGACTTTTATTTTGATTTGGTATGTTATAACTAAGATCTATTATAGTCTAGACAAGACAAGTGGAAGCAGGAGCAAAAGTCTTCATTTTTTTCTGTCTAGAAGAAACAATTGATGCATTAAAGATCTCTGATTTGAGATTTCTCTTTCCTTGACAGATACAAACCTCTCAGTACTAACTCAGTTTGTGCCTGCAGGGCCATAGAGGTCGTGACCTCATGTTTAAGAAACTGGGGTGCTCATTGGTTGAACATAGAGAATTGCATACACAATTAAATACAGTCTTTGACTGAACGTTTGCTCCTGTAAGAATCTTAAACTGAAGACTACTCATCAGGCCTTGTGAAAGTTCTCATGACATCAATCATGAATGCATATTTCCTAATTGAATAAAACATGTCACAGCAGATTTTATTTGCATTGTCCTCTGGTCTGGTCTGTCCTGTAACTGTAGTATTGTAGTAACTGTAGTATGTATAGCAACATGTAGTATTCATGGCATACAGTCTGCAGCCTTCAGTGACTTACAGACATCCAGAGCTGCATAGCACACATTCTTGGTCTGGAACACATTCACATATACAGCTGTAAACGTATGAGCAGAACTGTGTGTGTTTGACTGTGTTATACTGGGCTTTGGACATTTTTACAGTAACTGATCAGTAACATGCCTAGAGTAAATTTTAGAGTAAATTTTTGCCAAATTTCTATAGCTTAAACAAGCTCTCAATTATGTTTTGTTGATGTGTCACATCCATTTATTTAGAGAAATAAAAAAGAGACACAAAAGAGACAATATTTGTCATAAAGTAAGAGTATAGATCTAAAAAAAGAATGTAATTTGAGTCCATATTTAAATCTTTGAATTTGGTTTGCAGATGTTTGTATCTCTGCAAATCTGAGCACTGTTTGAGAAATTTTTGAGATTTCACTTGTCTCCAGAGTTTAAACTGAGATTTTTGGGTTTTGAGACAATAATCTGATAAAAGCAATTCTTAAAAACTCTCTGTTTGCATTTAATCTCCTTGCCGCTGAGGAAAAACAATTTAGGAGGTACTGCAGATGCGTGTCTGGTTTATGTTCAAATGAAAGGAACGGGTCTCAGAAATGCGGGTGGCTGGTTGGTGAGTTTTGGAATTCGGAGATAGTGAGAAAAGACTTGAGAAAACAGAAGAAAACATGTTAAGGAGATGGAAGAGAGCACAAGGCTATTTGGAGGAAAACACATGGTTCTCCTTTTCAGTGTATTTTCAATGTCATGCAACATCAGCATTTTTTATTCCTCTTGATTTAATCTTTTCTGCACCAAAGTACTAGTGATCACTGATCATTTGTGAATAAACACTAATGTATATTTTAATGGCAATCTGAGGCACATCTGTCAGCGAAAGCAATACTGGGAAATTCCTGTATCTTTAAACAGCATGCTTAAGTTTATGGCTCATGACCAAACAGGCAATTAAACTGTGGAGAAACGCAGATGTGTGGAGACTTTTTCTTTCCATGGGGGTCTTGATGAAGTAACATGGGAGAAAATATTATGTTATATATAAGGCTGTCACGATTCCTCGATTAAATTCAAGTACTCAATTAAAAAAATAATCCTCGATTGCATTTTGCCTGTCGATTAACCGAAAGTGGCACATTCCACGGACGACAATCCATGAAGAGTATTATCAGACTGATTTCTAAGGCTGCACAAAATATTAAAGCCATTTAAAAATCATTAAAAAGCATAGTGCTATTGTTAATTCACAAAGTCTGCGATTCAATTAAATAAATATAAGTGCTGCAGGTTTCATATGCATTTTATTTATATGCGTGTAGGTTACATGCATCTCAGAGCAGCTGTGTTCACAGTAAATGCTTCTCCACGCAAACAGTTATCATTTACATTGGTTATAGAAAAGAATCACCCCCTTTAAAATAATCAAATTTTGTAGCTTTGCAGCCTGAAATGAAGACGGAGTCAGTTTTTGTTTTATCCTGTTGTATTTACTGAGTGCAACTTATAACATCCAAGTGAAAGAGATAACACCAACATGTCATAAAAAATTAAAAAGCAGAATGATGTTACTCTTGTATTTTTTCCACACTGTAAAAAATAAGTGTCATTTTAACTGTACAATTTTGTAAAAACGCTACAAAAAAAAAGTGTTAATAGGTTAACAGTAAGTTCCCGTACTACATACAGGGAAAAAACTGTAAAAGATCTAACCAGACATTTCATGTAATTTTACAGTAAAATGCTGTTAATTTTTACAGTTTTTAGAAGTAAAAAAGAACAAATCAATGTATAATTTTACAGTCAAAAACTGTAAACTGATATTCCAGAATTCCCTGTGTTGACGCTCCACATTTGAAAGTATTTTGTTTAAAACTAATCATGTTTTTTAATAGTTTTTGTTATCAGTTGTACATTTGGGATTTATGTTACATCTTCTGCTGTTTAATGAAAGTTTATGAATTGTTTAAGTATCGTGTGTCACCATGATGGTGTTTTGTGTTTGCATGAATGACTTTGTGCACCTTCTATATATTAATATAAACTTCTGTTTGTGGCGAAGCTACTTGTGATGAACTTCGATTCTTCATGTGGCTTTCTCTTTTACCACCTGCATTATTATGGTGGTTGTCAGTATGTTAAAGGTACAAAAACAGATTTAATAGCAGTGTGCGTTGTTGAATTTACTGGTTTACATTAAAATTGTCTTGTTTGTAAATAACAGTTTTATACTGTAAAATTTACAGTTTTTGGCCGTAATTGTGTTTACAGTTTTTCTGTATTTTTTACAAAAGTATTCTGTAAACAACAACTTACAAAATTATCCTCAAAAAAAAACATACTCCTACTACACATCACTCTTGACTCATGAGTTCTCTTTGCATTTACTTCACCAGTTAATCTTTATCAGCAAATGCATTGTTAAACTTTTGTTGTCTGCTGATTCCAAGTCCTTACACCATTTTCCATCTAATTATTTTGTATGATGTTTTCCAGGATGCCAGGAGAGAGACTGTCAATCCGAGATAACTCTGCTGTCGGCCGTTTCCACGGTGTTTCTGCCAGCAATGGCCAGGCCGTCCCAGAGAGACAAAGCGAGTCCAAAATGAAGAAAGAAGAGAGCGGATGCCGCCGTTGGTTTCGGAGGGCTTGTCCGTGTTGCTTCCGGCGTCAGAACAGCTCGAATGATGTGACCAGTGACAATGAAGGTGTGGCTGTCGGGGGCGGAGAGAATGAAGGGCCCACGTCTCCGATTACTGCCACTGGAGATACAGAGCTGGACGGTGAGGAGCTCTGTCTCAGGCAGACTGATTATTGACATGATATTTGAGACTTATTTTCATAAACTTCAGCTGAAGTTCCTCAAACTCAATCTTCTTCTCCCCATCTTTTCTCATCAGAGTTGACTCTAGCAGTGCGTTCTGTGAACCTGCTCAGCCGGAAATCCGATCGGAACAAGAAGGAGCATCACACGGATCAATACCACAGCGACCAGCTCATCGTCCGCAGAGGCCAGACTTTCCAAATAGAGCTCGACCTCTCACGAACTTTCAATCCAAACACAGATAAACTTCACTTGGAACTGAAGACAGGTGAGCATGAAGTTGCATCTCAATAACTGTAAGGTCTTATTACACTAATATGTGCTTTTATCTGATCTCTTTAGTTTAAACATATAGTGAAATCTTCAAATATTCACCGGTATTTTCACTGTTAGCGCCCAGGAAAAAATCCACAGCTCATTGAACACTGCTTGACTCAAAGTGGGGCATGTTGTCACAACAAAAGGGAACTTGTGACAACTGACACTTATTGGATGACTGATATCTTTGTTTGAATATATATATATATATATATATATATATATATATATATATATATATATATATATATTTTCTTTTCTTTGACTCTCTGTGAGTACCTCCCTAAAATGATTTTAAAAAAGAACTTATTCATGCTTTCCAAACAACTGAAAAAATAAAAAAATAAAATCAAGAAAATATAGAGGTCAGAGTGCTGGAATGCATTTATGTGTTACCTTTTCTATTTTTGCTAATTAAATTCCATCTTAAATATGTTATATTGTAAAGATTAGAATAGAAAAATAAAAATACAAAAAAAAGAATACAAGAATCTAACATTAAAATTTTTTCAGATAAAGTTATTTCATATTTAATAAATATTTTATTTCACATGTCATTAAACTGCAAGTTATCACTATGACATCTTACCCCGTATATTGTGACAAAATGCGCCACTTTAGTGTGAGCCAGTGTTTAATGTGCTGTATATTTTTTCCTGGGCAATAGAGCTTTCTTTTTCATGTTTCACATCTGACACTTTAACATTTAAATGCTATTTTTAAAGCTATTAATAAATCACAGATGCATAAAAACAGGAATTGAAAGAGGGAGGACCAAGTTTCATGTGTGCGAGTCTTATGTGTTCTGTGAACTTCTTTGGCTGGCCATATGTGAATGAATGATGTGTTCATTTAGTATCATTGATGTACTATTATAGTTTTTGTTAATATTTTGAATTAGATTTTATTTTAACATTTTCTGCTTTCATTTTAATTAATGTTAAAGTTTTAGTAGTTTTGTTGTTTTTGTCATTAGTTTGTCTGTATATTTTATATTAATTTTATTTATTTACTTTCAATTTATTTAGTTTTAGTTATTTTAGTATTTCAAATTAAACTGTATGAAAATGGAATATGCTGCCCTGGCAACTAGCTGAAAAAGTTTACATTTTTTAAATATTTTATTTTAGTTAATCTTACTTTTTTTGTGGCTTTAGTTTTAGTGAACTATAATAACCCTGATTTCAACATAGTTGTTTTTGGAAATGATTCGGCTGGATTCCTCCCTTGTGTAATAATTTATCACGAGTTTCGAAACCTGGAAGCAAATTCATCACGTTCTTCTGGAGGCCATTGAGCCTCTCCCTAAACCATATGTTTCATGTCGTCATTCAGGGCCGCTCCCGCAGGTGTCGAAGAAGACACACATCATCATACCGCTGGTGGACGAGCTCGAGGATGAACGCTGGGAGGCCAAGATCGTGGAGCAGAATATCAACCGGGTCAAGCTGTCCGTCAACTCCCCCGTCACTGCTGTTATTGGGAAGTACAAGCTGACCATCACAACGCAATGCCTGAAGACGGGCGAAACCACCACGCATGACTCCGACAAAGACATTTACATGCTCTTCAATCCCTGGTGTGAAGGTAAGACACATAGAGTTCCAGGTTTCTTAAAGCAATACGTCACCCAAAAATGAAAATATACAGAACATCTTCACACCCTCAGGCCATCCACGATGTAGAAGAGTTTGTTTCTTCATGGGAACAGATTTGGAAAAATTTAGCATTCCATCACTTGCTCATAAATGGATCCTCTGCAGTGAATGGGTGCCGTCAGAATGAGTCCAAACAGCTGATAAATACAATTGCAATAATCCACAAGTATTCCACACCACTCCAGTCCATCAGTTAACATCTTGTGATGCGAACATCTGCATGGTTATTAAAAACAAATCTATAAAGAACTTCAACTTTAACTTCAAACTGTTGCTTGCAGCTTGATCTTTGAACTCCCAATCTGACGGCACCCATTTACTGAAAATGATACATTGTTGAAACGAAAACAAATTTTGAGATTAATTGTAATTGAAATACACAGATGCAAATAGATAAAGTGCAATAAAATTAACACTTAAATGTATAGTTTGGATGTTTTCTTTTCACTAGTCTGAAAGAAGCCAAATAGCCCATAAACACAGTAGTGTCTGACCTTGCCATAGTTGCCTTTTGCATCATCACGGAGATTCCAACATGTTTGTGAATTGCGTTGGGTCACATTTTAGAATGTAGTGAGGCATAAAGTCAAGCTTGCGTAGATAGAAGATGACTCTACACCTTCCTTTTAATCGAACTCATTCATTGACGAGAATCCAAGACACACCACCACTGAGGCATGTCTGGGAAACACTGATATATTTAGCCTAAAATATTGCACAGGCAACTGTTAATGCAATATAACATGAAGGTGCAACAAGTTTCCTCTTGCACCCCAGTGACTTATGTCAGTCTTCAGGAGGAATGAATGTGATCTTACTATCCATTTGAGTTCCATCAGGTTTGATTAACAGCTGCTTTGGCTTTGCTGCAATTACTAGCTATAACTCATAACTAATCTTGTCCTTACAAGACAGTTTTACATCATCTCTGTCAAGCAGGAATCCATTTAGCTTGAGGTTATGGCCACCTCAGTTTTTTTTGTTTTGTTTTTTTACTTTGCCAAATGATTGTTTTGATAATAGATTCTGGAAACTCTTGCAAAAAGTTTATTTATACAGGCTTTTTAATGAATTTCAAATTCAAAGGAAAGTGGAAATGCAATCCAATAAAAAGTCTTAACTATAAAATAAATAACGATGCTTAGGGATGTGAAATTATGTTGCATAAAACATACCTGCACAAAACAAAAACCATAGACGGGCTGAGGCCCTGTTTACACTAGTGCGTTTTTGTTTTAAAACGGTGTTTTAAAATGAAAACGATCCTGGTCTACACTTGAGTTTTCCGTTCACACTACACGAAAGCGCATTTGTCACATGACCATTCATGCTGGTAAAACAATGAACATGAAGTCATTGTTTACACGGTCATCAAGGATATGCAGAGTGAATGTGGGCAGCCATGCCATCTTTTCAAAAGTCTCCGTTTTGGTCAGTTTACACTGAAATGCAACCCCGGAGTTTTCAAATGAAAACGGTGTCTACAGCATTTTTGGAAGTCTCTGTTTTTGTTTTTTTTGAGGGTTGAAAATGCCGGGGTAGTGTAAACGACAGGTGGAATCATAGCAAAAGTTAAACAGTTTAAAATGAAAACACACTCGTGTAAACGTCACGCAAATTCACTCTCTGACAGCAGGTGGCCCTTATGGAACAGCAGTGATACAGCATTTCCTTGGTTACCGCTGTAAACGAAGCAGCACTGCGTTTATAAACACTTTAATATGGAGATAAGATGGAAATACCATCTAAACTTTTCTGAAGACAGTCATTTCCCCTCAGAGATACATTAATATAAACTCCCTCACCCAACTTTATTGTGATACATTTAACATCTCAACCGACTTGAATCGTCACATATTTTCATCAGTTATTCAACTTATTTAATGCATATCATAATAATAAAAAGAACACATGTTTTACACCTTTTACATTTTAAAGCTTCATTCTGCATTGATTCAAAGTGTTAAGTCTTTATTAGTCTGTTAGTTTAGTTTTTTGGTGTGCTTCAGGCTTTGCCCTCTTTCCTGCACTGAATGCCAGAAATGTTTTGTTAGGAAAGAGAGAGAGAGGTCTGCCAAATCACCTTTCACTCCAAACACTGTAATCCTTTTCTTTCTTTGCATTTTTTTCTGCCTTTTCTTCTACAGCTCCACCTCATCTGGCGGTTCACATGTCAAATATATCTTCCCTCTCCCACTCTCTTTCTCTCCCTCCCTGGCCCCTCGTTCACTCCATGCCCCTTCCTGTCATTCTTTACTGCTCTCTTTCAGACTGTTGTTTTATAACACTGCATTTTTATGCTCTGTGATTTTGCTGAAAGCTGCTCGCTCATTCCTGTTCTGCTGAACATTGTGAACTCTGTAAACCTGCATGAATAAAGTGTTTCAATTAACTTGACATAACTTTATTATTTACTCAAGGGCAATAAAATTTAGAAGATGCCTAAGAGGATTCAAATAAAGAGATAAAGTTAACCATTGCTCATTGGGTGTCATATTGTTAATAATGGATCTTTTTATAACCGTCCGTTGTCATTTTGATATCATCATACTAATTTCTGCAACTTCATCAAATATTTTGCTAATATTTGCTGTTGTTTATTAATTTTTTTCCTTCCAAAATTATGCCACTTCCTGAACGATAATGTCATTAGGAACTGGCTTTTATTATTTAAGGTGATTTTACAAAAGACTAACTAAAAGCTTATAAGAAAAAAAAATATTAATGAAGAGACTAATTAAAACAATATTCTTAAGGAAATATGTTTATTTGAAACATTTTGATCAGAGAAAGGGAAAAAACGAAGAGGCATCGGACAAAAAGTTTAATTAATGGCATGTTTTTAATTATTTTAAATGGTGTGTTTTTAATTTTTTAGTATTATTTATGATTTTTTATTTTCAGTTTTCATTTTAATTTTAGTTTAGGATTTAGTAATTTTGTTATGTGCTTTTGCCTTTTTTATATTTCTGTTTAGCTTTCATTTATTTTATTTCAGTTGAAGTAATTTAACTTTATTTTATTTGGTTATTTGTCATGGCAACATTTTTAATTAATTTCTTTTTTATCTAATATTTATATTTTATTTTATTTCAACCTTATTTCAAGTAATGGAAGCTATTTTTAATCGTATACTTTTAGATAGCTTTAACAAAACAGTGGTAGTTGGAAAATTCTGCTCTATGTTCAGTTAATTGTGATATTGTTAACGGAAAACTAATACGATTTACATCTTAAAGTACTTTTACTATCTTTTCCAGTATATTAAGTCCCAAACATAAACTATAGAAAGTATGAGCCTGCTGTGTTTTTCTGTCTCAATGCTTCCCCCTTTCTGGCTTCTTTCCATTACACTTTTCTCTAGCATGTCTGAGTCATTTTTCCTTTCATTTTGCAATCTTTGCAGACCTCTCGTATCTCTTCTGGTCATTTCGGTTACCTCCCTTTCTCTCCCTTTTCCCGTTTGATTGCACCTCCCTCTTGTTCGCACCATGATGCCCATGTTCAGGAGGGAAAACATTCCATGGAAGCAAAACAGGGCAGATACCAGACGTCCTGTGGTGGGGCTCACGTTGATGACATCACTCTATAACACTGCTTTCTTTTAAAGTGATCCAAACCACCGTATCAAATCCTGGAACAGTGTGTTCATGCTCCCTCATGACTCTCTCTCTCTCTCTCTCTCTCTTCAGATGACACAGTGTACATGGAGAGTGAGAAAGAGCTGAAGGAGTATGTCTTAAATGACACTGGAAGAATCTACTATGGCACTGAGAAGCAGATCGGAGCTCGTACATGGAACTTCGGCCAGGTGTGGACAGAAATAAAACACTAAGAATAAAGCAGAATTAAGCACTCGGGGAAAAGCATGCTTCTGAAAGATCTTTGTGGGAACTTCTTGTGTCATACAAGGAAGAAAGCACATTGCAAACCATAACTGACACACTGATATCAAACGTAACATTTACCACATTTGCCAATGATTGATGAACTGATCATTTAACAGCTATCCATATTTTACCTGCCATTGTAAATTATATATATAGTAATTTTTATTTTTTTTAATGTCTATTTAGTTCTATTTAAGTTTATTGTATTAAATTTTGAGTAATTTTAGTACTTCAGTTTAAACTTATGTGTTTCAGCTAGTTGGCAAGGCATTCCTTATTTTCGTTTCTGATTTTAGTTTCTCAACAAAAAATTTACATTTTATTTCAGCTTCATTTTAGTTACCAAAAACAATTGTTAGTAGTTTTAATTAATGATAACAACAATTGTACTATATGTATATACAGTATGTATATATATATATATATATATATACGTATATATTATAGTATATATATATTATATATATATATACGTATATAGATATATATAGATATATATATATATATATAGTATATATAGATATAGGATATATATATATAGATATAATATATATATAATATATAATATATATATATTATATATATATAGAGTATATATATATGGATATATATATATTATATTACGTATATAGATAATATATACGTATATAACATTTTATTTTTACTAAAATTAAAATTTGTGTTATTTTTTTTTTTTTTTTTTTTTTTTTTTGTAAGTAACACCACATTTCACAAAAACATGAAGCATGTTTAACTTATTTTTGCAAAACCTGCTCAATTAGACAGGAAAAGACAGCATATAAAGCGAAGTTAATTTTGCTTTTATGTGGCATTTACAGTAAATGTGACATCATTTATACCACAATTATAGACTGGCTTGGAAAACAACATGTGATTACTGTGCTTACAAAATAGCAAAAATCTGTGTCAACTTTGCAACCAGAACCAGTTTTGGCAAATGTTAATTTTGGACCCTGTTTAGACTTGAGATTTTACCTGGTTGTCTCTCTCTCTCACACCCAGTTTGATGAAGGAATTCTAGAGGCCTGTCTGTTTGTGCTGGATAATAGCGAGGTTCCTCCCTCGGGTAGAGGAGATCCTGTCAATGTGGTCCGAGTCATTTCTGCCATGGTGAGTGCCGCCACATCCAGCAATACTGCTGGAACAAATTTGGTAGAGAGTGCCAGATTATTCTTATACTTTAAACAAAGACTCTTTATCCGCCCTGACCACAGAAACCCTTAGTGAATTTATTTGATTGCCTGTTCTAGATCAATTCCCCGGATGACCGTGGAGTGCTGGAGGGAAACTGGTCTGGAAATTACGCCGGTGGGACGTCTCCCACGGCCTGGAGTGGAAGTGTTGAAATCCTCAGGCAATACCACAGAGAAGGAGGAACACCTGTCAAATACGGCCAGTGCTGGGTGTTTTCTGGGGTCACGACCACAGGTGTGTTTGTGTGTGTAGATAACAGCCTCCACTACCGTAGTAAAACTTGTGATTAGAGATTTAGGATTCCAGCTTGTAGGCATATTCACTCTTAAAAGAAAAGTTCTTTATTGGCATTGATAACATCCATGGAATCTTTCTATTCCATAAAAGGTTCTTTATAGCGGAAAAATGTTCTTTAGATTTTTAAAATGTTTTTCACATTACGAAAAATATTTTCAGAACCTTTATTTATTAAGAGAATAACAAAAACTTTGACTGTGGAAAAAATCACAGATAAGTGTCCTATGTATCTTGCCTTTCTAAACCCCGCCCAACTCCGATATGAGCAAACCCGAACACAAAAGAGCGTGATTGTGATAGTCCTTAAAAGTTCTATTTGTTTTTTTGCTGTTTACAGAGTCTGTAATCACAGTAAATCAGATTTACTGTAATCAAACTAAAATTACTTACAGTAATGTGAAAAAATAATACTGTACAAGTGAAATGAAACATATTATTCCATAACATTATTGTCTTTCTTAATGCTTGTTTTTGGTGTTATTTTGTCCAAATGATCAATTCATGCCAAAAAATGCCTTTGTGACAAAATAAGATTATTACACTTATTTCGGTGAAATCTGCCTGGATATCTAAGGACATTTTATGATTAATTTAAAAAATCAAGGGGTGAAATATTGCAATCATGCATTTTTTGTTATTCCTAAAAAAAGTCACCAGTCAACTAGTCTGAACTAGTAACTAATCACAAACAACTGACATACAAAAAAGCATTGCAAATATTTTCTCAAGTCAGTCTTGTTAATTACAGGTTGCTTCCTATTTTCTGCAATCAGCTTTTAATGTTTTACATCAAAATGTACATGGTCAAATATAATATCATAGAGACTGGAAGGGTATATAATATCATAGGAATTCACAAATCAACAAAATATGCTATTGAGCTCCCAGTCGCAGACTGTCTTTACTGCAGTCAGAGTCCTGTGACATTCATAGCTGACCCCCGTAGAGAACTTCAGTTTAAAATACTCTCTTCTGCATACTGTTCATTCCACACACAGATATTAATAGTATTTGACTCTGCATGAGACTCTTGCACTTATTGCTAGACTGTCACAATCGATTCATTTGATATGATATACCCTAGCATTTAAAAGTTTTTTTTTTTAAATGATAATTGTATTGTATTGTTTAGTGTAAAACATGTTGGAGATTAGCCGAAAGGCTGTCGATTAATTAAATGATGAGCTGTTACCTCTAAAAAGCTGTTTATTCAGCGTAGTGAAGCCTCTCCTACATTGACATCCATTAAAAATAACAGCCTCTGGTGCCCTTTCCCACATACTGGCAAACCGGAAGCGTTAGCATTAGCCGTTACGCTTTTTTTCGGCTAATAATTGCAGGCTTGCTTTCTAGTGGTTTTGTTGCTGCTTAGGAAACATTGCCTATTATTATCAGTGCTGAAAATAGTTGTGCTGCTTCATATTTTTGATATATATATTTGATACATTTTTCAGAACTCTGATAAATTTAAAAAAAGAAGAGTTTAAAGAACAGCATTTATTTGAAATATAAATCTTTTGTAACATTTTAAATGTCACTTTTGTTCAATTTAATGCATAATTGTGGAATAAAAGCATTCATTTCTTCAAAAACCTCAAATGTTTGAATGGTAGTGTATTTTATAATATTGAATATTTACAAAAAATGAATAACTCATGCTCTCTCTCTCTCCGTATCTGTCCCAGTATTGAGATGTTTAGGGATTCCTACCCGTTCCGTAACTAATTTCCAGTCTGCCCATGATACGGATGTGTCCTTGACCACAGATGTGTATTTTGATGAGAACATGGAACCAATCCATCATCTCAACTCGGACTCTGTATGGTGAGCATTTGTGCTTTTTCATGGAATAATTTCACTGGTATATCATTACTCATTCTTTTATTAAGTCTTTCTGAATCCCTGATTCCTCTCTTTTCTTCTGTTGTTCCTGCAGGAACTTCCATGTGTGGAATGACTGCTGGATGGCCCGTCCGGATCTGCCTCCTGGTATGGGTGGCTGGCAGGCCGTGGATTCCACACCCCAGGAGACCAGTCACGGGACGTTCCGCTGTGGCCCGGCATCACTGGCCGCTATCCGCTCTGGACAGGTGTACCTTAAATTTGACACACCTTTCGTCTTTGCTGAGGTGAGTCTAGACTCATCAATGTTAAAACTATCGTTATATATATATATATATATATATATATATATATATATATTGATATATAAAAAACACACATTCTTTCTGACTAGTAAAATCCAATAGTTTACCTTACTTAGATTTAATTAGTTTTTACTTAGTTGTTAATATACGAGGTTTTAGTTTATAGTTTCAGCTACTTTCAGAGGCAAATAAAAAATTTACTTACTGTTTTGAAAACACTTACGTAAAATATTCAAGTAGCCACAAAGGAACCAATGACATTAATAACCAGTCTAGAGGCTAGCAGTGCAAATATGTTGCTAATTTCATTTTTTTTTTTTTTTTTTTTTTTAGCCTTAACCATTATAGTGATTCGGGTTCCCTTGGTTGGGCAAACCTGAAAACTTCATTTTATGTTACCATAATTTTCTCTATGTTAATGCAGCAATGCATCAAAAATCAGAGTTATTTGATTTCAAAGAAGTAATAAAATAGATTGCTTTTATAAAATGACCTATTTTTAAATTAAGCATTTTTTCTGTGTGCGTTTAATAATTACATTTTTGAGACTTTATTTTTCATAAATACCTTGATCTGCTTTTTATATAATCCTTAAATGGTGTGTGGTAATATGCTGCTTGTCACACACAGACTTAAACTTTCATCACGTGATCACAAACAATGGTAACAATTAAGTTTAATTTATTTTCTTTAGTCAACAATAGCCATTTTCTTTGCTCTGTTTTGTTGTGCTACTACTGACACAAGACATCAAATAAAATTGGCAAAATAACCAACACAACAACTGTAAAACAACAACTGCATAAATTATTCTGGCGCAATGCATTCTGGGAGTCAGTGAGGTAGCTAAACTAAGTCCGTGAGTAAACTAAATGAAAGAATTTACCGTTCTTTTTTAGTTACTAGAACTCTTTGTAAGAACTATACTAAGTAAGCCAGTACAACATACTATTCCTATTTCACTTTACTTAGTTTTTGTTCAAGGCAATCACAAGTTTGCATACTAAGCACAAAATATTAGAATTTAAATTTATTAAAATTTACAGCAGATAAATAAAAATACACATTTATTGAAAATTACTTAAAGGGATAGTTCACCCAAAAGTGAAAATTCTGTCATCATTTACTCACCCTCATGTCGTTCCAAACCTGTATGAGTTGCTTTCTAAGTTGAACATAAAAAAAGATTATTTACTTGCTGGTAATCAAACAGTTGGTGGTACCCATTGACTTCCATAGTATTTATGTTTCCTACTATGTGTATGATGACAGACAAAACACCAAAATACATTCTATTAATAAAAAAACAATAAATAAATTCAATACATAAAAACATAACGACGAGAGAGTAAATAAAGAATAAATATATTATTTTGTTAACTATAAACTATAACAATAAAGGCACCAGTTACATTTTACCATATTTTGGAATATAAGCTACTTTTTAATTATCTGAACCATACTTCAACTTATATTCCAAAGCTAAAGAAATTCATATCTATTATGACTGTAACCAAAAATTTTTTTACTATTTTGTTATAAATATGGTTAAAAATGAAAGACATTTTAAAATGTTTTTATAACCAAAATAAAATTATATTTATATCTGAATATGGTTACATTTGAAGGATTTGTTATGAAGTGAGAATAACCAAAATACAATTGTTGTTTGTTTATAGCGTTTATAATATTTATAAAAGTTTTGTTTTATTTACAGTTTTTTTTTCTCTCATTATTTCTGAATGAAAATAATTTAATCAGAATATAACAGCTTGCTCCTGCTAGCTTCTTATAAACCTTCCTTTTCGGCTGACATCACCAGTGTTATTTTAGTATTATTAATGTACTATTTCATAGTATTTATTACTATTTTAGATTAGCTTTCATTTATGTTTTTCTTTTTAGTTTTATTTATTTGAAGCGTTTTGTGTGTGTATTTCTATTTGGCTTTTAATTTTTTATTTCGGTTTTAGTAATTATTATACTTTTTTAGTAATTTTTATACAAATGTTTTTACAACTTAATTTTAACTTAACTTAACTTAATCATTTAAGTTAGTTGCCAAGGCAACATTTGTAATTTTTTAGTTTTTCTTCTAATATTCATATATCATTGCATTTCAGCTTTATTTGATAACCCCAAATGTATTTTAATAGTTTTTGGTAACAGAAATAACAATGGACATCACAATTTCTTTTAATTTGAGAAAAAATTAATTGCTGTTTCACTCTGAGTATATCACAGTACAGAAGTTAAAGGACTTGTGGATGCTGTTAAATGTGAATACACTACAGGACATTTACTTTATACCCTCTGTAAGATTCAGTTTGAAACCTGCATGTATCTTGACAGTCATGTCTCTTTGAAAACGTGTCAGCTCCAAACCTTGTGCTTTTTCTGCTGCAGGTGAACAGCGATAAGATCTACTGGCAGAGGAACCCGGACAGCACCTTCAGTCAGATCCACAGTGAGAAGAAAGCAGTCGGCCACTGCATCAGCACTAAGGCGGTGGGCTCAGACGAGCGTGTCGACATCACACACCTTTACAAATATCCTGAAGGTGAGAAACACACACTTTCACACATTTTGAACATCGATCTCAATGTCTCGTTTTGCCAGTATCCATCAGAAACACATGAAATACAGACTAGCAGCTGTCAAAAGAAGAGGCACTGAGAAAATATTACTTAATATATCAGGGCCAATATGTACATAATGATGAAATAATGTGGTATTAAAATTATGAGAACACTCGTATACAAAATATATTTTAATATGAGTGAATCGAAAAAAAAAAAACTGTGAAGAAATGTCATATTACTACCTCAAATCAAACTAAAAAAAAAAGAAAATAATTTTGCATAAACATAATTATTTTTACACTGTGATTTTCTTTAATAAAAAAGCTTTATTATAAAAGATGTTATTTAAATTATTTGTAATGTAATATTTATTATAACATAATTTCTAATTTAATATATATGAAAATATATACATAAAAAAGAAAATGATTTATAAGCAAATAGAAAAAAAAAACCTTTTTATTATTTTATTTTATTTTATCTTATAAAAAAAAAATACAAAAAAAAGATTTGACCTTTAGGTAATAATATAACCTTTCTTTGTGAGATTTATCTAAACAGTCAGGAGTTAAATTCATGTTCTTAGTCAATGCTGTCTTACAAGTGCACTGAATCAATGATAAGTGGCTTAACATTCCTCTGCCGTAATCACTCAGCCTTTTCACCAAAATACATACCTGTCATTATCTCCAAATGGGTAGTTTAAATTTACCCGAGTCCCACCCACAGGAAACAATATCTGCATTGTCTCAGTTACTCAGCTACACAAAATATAAACAAACAAGACTTAAAGGGAAAGTTCACCCAAAAATGAAAATTCTCTCACCGTTTACTCACCCTCAACCTGTTCCCTTCCAGACTTATATGAGTTTCTCTATTCTATTCAACAGAAAAGTAGACATTTTGAAAAATGTAGGATATACCAGTACTGTATGTACATTCCTTTTTTTAATCTGTCACATCAGACTCGGAGGAGGAGCGTATCGCCGTGGAAACTGCCTGTCGCTATGGCAGTAAACCCGAAATCTACTCCAGTCCCATTGCTGAGGACGTGCGGGTGGAGGTGATGATGGAGGGAGAAGGTCCACGCATGGGAGGAGACGCTCAGCTGAAGATCGTGGTGAAGAACACCAGCTCTCAGCCGCGCAGAACCACCCTCCACAGCCAAGTGGCAGTCATGTACTACACCGGCGTGCTGAAGGACACCGTGAAGAAGGACACGCTTAATGTGGAGCTCAAGCCACAGGAAGGTGAGTTTTCATACTACAGTTAACTATGCATACTGTCATGCCATGAAATAAAAATATAAAATAGGTCATTGCAACCTTTTATCTCACTATTGTGACTTTATACACACACACACACACAATTGCAAGTTACAAACTAATTTTGAGTTTGTATCTCGCACTTTAGATTTTTCACACAATTAAGTGTTTATATCTCATGATTGCAGGTTATAAACTTTAATTCTGAGTTTTTCCTCCTAATTAAGTTAACATCTTGTAAGTTTGACTCTTTTTCCCTCAATTCTGATTTTATGTCTCACAATTGTGACTTTTTCCATAATATACACAGTTTCCGCTTTCATTTCTAATGTGATAAACCACATCAAACATATTTTCTCATTATTTTTATAAAGACTGCCAAGGCTTTTCCATATAAAATATATGCTAATCAAATTCATTTTATTTATTTTAATTTGAAGTTATTTTTGCAATTAAACAACACATTCATTATTGAAATAACTTAATGCAATTTGCTGAATTAAGCTTGCAACATAATGTCATGTGAAAGTTTGTCAAACCTTTATTGTTGCATAATGTATAATTATTTTATTTATTTATGTAATCCATACAGCATTTAAAAGCAAGCAGTGTACAGTATATACTGAGGAATGTCACGTCTAAAGCTCATAACCATTGCTGATAAACTCTTCATGTCTATTGCACGTCCTTTAGAGAAGACCATTGACTGGGTGCTGCCATACACACAGTATCAGAATCAACTGGTTGACCAGGCCGCGCTCATGCTGACCCTATCGGGACGGGTCAGTGAGACCCAGCAGGTTTTGGCCAGTCAGACCAGCTTTAGGCTCCGAACACCTGATCTCCAAATTGAGGTGAGAAATCCAGAGCCGTCAGCTGCTTTTTACCACTGTACAGTTATGTTTACTCCCAAATTTGACCACAATAATGCTTTGCAGATACTTTTATTGCATCTTAAAATTGGAATGGGTTTGTAAATGTGCTTTGTTTCTTGTTGTAGCCTATAGGAGAGGCGTATGTTGGCAAGGAGACATCCGCAAAGATCACCTTCACAAATCCTCTGCCTTGTGTTCTCCGTAATGTGGTTATCCGAGTGGAAGGACTGGGGCTGAGAGACCTCCATCCCATCAGAGTCGGGTAAGAGCCTCACAATTCATCAAGATTAGTCATCTTAACTGTTTAGAACAGAGTGTGTGCAGGACTCCTCTCAGAATACGACCATTTGAAAACAATCCTACAGGATCTTGGTGGGAATTTTCTTATTGAATCAAAACAAAACACAACACAACACAGAAAACTAGATCCCAAAGAGCACAAAGTTCCCAACAGGACTATTATGACTATGGTCTGGATACAATGCCCCTGTAGGATATTTAAAGAAAATTGTTTGAAATTTTGAAAACTGCTAAAGCTCTCTTAATGATTTCCCTATTCCTGTACAATACAATACAAGTAGAGTTTTGTTGAATGTTGCACAATATCCAAAAGGACTCGTAAAAATAATAAAATCCTGCAGGAATTTTGATTAGGATCTTGGTTGATTTCCACTAAATTCCTGTTAGAAACGGTTCAAAATTATGGTTAAACTTTACACAGGATCCAGTGTTATTAATTAAAACTTAAAAGATTAAAAATAATTTTCATTAATTGGAATAAAGCTGAAATAAAATAAAATTGAAAATTTTGATAAAAAACTTGAACTTAAATTAGAAGTAAACATACATAAACTTAAGAAATGTTGCCATGGTAACTTACTGAGAAAAAAAATAAAAGAGTTTAAGTTGAAGTACTAAAATAAAAGTACTAAAGCATAAACTGATATAAATATCAAGCTAAATAAAAAATATAATTACATTTTTTAAACTAATTAAAACAAATAATATTACTAAAATATAAAAAAAAATTTAAAATGAAAATTATTATATAAAAATACCTAATTCTAAGTATTATTAAATAATATAAAAATATACTATAATAAATAAAAACTATAATATAGATTATAATATAAAATACTAAATAACACTGACCTGTGCACAATTCAGTTCATTGCTCTTGCTCTACTAGAACTATTAAAACTGACATAAATATAAAATAAATTAAATTAATAAAAATGACAAAAACGATTACTAAATGTAAAATGAGAACTGATAATATAAAAATTAAAGCTAATTCTAAATATGAATAAATACTATAATACTGTACAATAAAAAATAAAACTATATACTAAATAACAATGACTTGCACTCAGTTCAGATCCTGTACACAGTTCAGTTCACTGCTCTTTATGACACTTTTCTTCCACTAATGAACGTGTTGCATTAATCTCTCTCTCTTCCATGTCTTCTCTTTCTCTTGTCTCTCAGTGATGTGAGCAAACATGCCAATGTGACGGTGACGGAGCACTTCATCCCCACGATAGCAGGCAAGAGGAAGCTGGTGGCGTCTCTGGAATGCAAACAGCTGTCGCAGGTGCACGGCGTGGCCGACATCGACGTTTACGAAAGCCAGTGAATTCAGTCTCCAGTTCAGACTTCACAGTATAATATCTGCATTATAACTGCACAAACCATTTTTATGTCGTTTACGCTGAGCCGTATGGTTACGTCTTTACAGTCAGACATTTTAAAGAAATAACCCTCTTTTTCACATTCAAGCGTTCCTACTGTATGTCCCTAATTTAAAGTTTGTTTTTATTTAATTTTAGACATTATTTATTTTAAAAATCATTTGCTATACTGTGTGTATTAACTGTTGTTAAGTTTAGTTGATCAAATGTTTCTATTCGCCACTGAAAAGAGTAAGCTCTGATATATTAACATATGGTTATTAAAATTTTATTTAATGACTGTTCATCTAAAATATATATATATATATATATATATTATATATATATATATATATTGTGGATACACACATGTAACCTATGCATTTCATTTCAAAGCACCTTTACTAACTTATATTGCATACTATTCACAATAATGACTATTATGAATTTATTTAATGTGATTTCCAGGAAATGATTAATATTAATATTAACTAATATTAGAGTTGCATTGGTCTGATGCAAAATTTTATTGTATCGTCACTTAATTTTGCTATTACAAAGACTGTATACTAACACTATGTCTGTGCACTTCAACTATAAAAGCGTATGAAGTAGGGGTGTGCGATATATATATAGTGTATGATAATATTGTAATTGTTGTTAAAATGATATGCAATTTGACAGTATCAAGTATATCGCAAAAACACACCCAAGAAAGTGCACACTATGAGATGCAGGTTAGACTACTGCATGAGCACATTTAAAGTTCACACTATCACTGCGTGATTTAGTGTATTAATATACATTTAGAATTTTCCCAAAATTCAAGACAAGCGGGCAAATGACTTTTACATGTCTTTTATATTTATATTAGCTGATACAGTTAATATCACAGAGTACAGTTTTTTTTTTCTCCAAATATCAGTATGATTACTAATGTGATATTGATTTGATAAAACAGTCCAATAAACAAGAAGTTAATATTAATTAATGGTTTTTGCTCTATTTCATCAATGAAAATATTTTTTTGTCTCTGAGCAAAGCAACAGTGTTTTTTTTTTTGTGTTTTTTTTAACTGAATCAATCAGCCGTTTGAACGAATCGGTTGAATTAATGACTCACTCGTGCAGTGATTTTAGGTGTATATTTAAAGTATATTTTCCCTTTTCCCCCAGAATCATTTCATATATAAACAACTAACGTTTTGTTTTTAAAACATCAAAACATTATTTATGCATTTGTAACTGCAGGTTAAATGCATTCATGTCCTGCATTAAAGAGTCTGTAAAAATACATCTAAATGCCACTTCAGATGCAGATTCTGTGCCTTGCATTGCAAACACAAATTTTGTTGATATGGATTTCATTTGATTGCTAACAGCCCTATAGTGTCTTATAATTTGAATTTGTTGATTAAATATAAGAATTTGACACAAATGATTAAGCATACATTTAATTAGGTTAGAAAAAAATGCCTTACAAAAGTACAAATGCACATAAAAGGTAAAAATCAATGTAAACGTATGAAAAGTTAATTTCTTGCAGACTAACCACCTCACAGAATATGAAGCTTTGGGAGTCAGCTGTCCACGGTAGTCCTAAATCTGCCAGAATACCAGCACAATAACATGCTGGGCAAAATATACCCAAAATATAGCTATCAAAAAAAACCCAAAAAAAAAAAACACATCAAATTATTGTCATTATCGCACACCCCTAATATAAAGACACTAACACTTTATGGTATATTAGGTTTTTTATGAAGGAGATAAAAGTATAAAAGTAGTTTAAGTATGTTTGGAGATAAAAGGAGATAAAAGTAGTTTAAGTATGTTTGAATTATTTATGTAGTTTTTTATTTTTTTTTTAAACTGCATTTCTTTAACACCATATTCTATTTTCTGTTGTAGTTTTTTGATCATGTTTCTTTTGCCTGCTTGACAAGATTTTTTTTTTATTTGGAAAGAAGTAAAACACTCCCTTAATTGTGTTTGAATTGTAATTTATGCCATCTATGATTAAATGAATTCATTTTCAAATCAATTGATTCATACACAGATAGTTTTAGGTATATATATATATATATATATATATATATATATATATATATATGTATATGTATATGTATATGTATATATGCATATGCATATGTATATGTATATATATATATATATATATATATATATATATATATATATATATATATATATATATATATATATATATATATATATATATGTAATATATATATATATTATATATATATATATATATATATATATATATATATATATGTATATATATATATATATATAAGTATATATATGTATATATATATAATATATATATATATATATATATATATATATATATATATATATGTATGTATATATATATGTATGTATGTATATGTATATATATATATATATATATATATATATATATGTGTGTGTATATATATATATATATATATATATATATATATATATATATATATATATATATATATATATGTGTGTGTGTGTGTGTGTGTGTGTATATATGTATATATGTATATGTATATGGATTTTTAAAATCATGAACCATTTTATATTAATTAGACCGCCATGCTGGCACACAATTCTTTTGAGATACAAAACAATCATATTTGTGGTGTAGTAAAGCCATGCTACTAGTATAGTATAGTTCTGTTTGAAACATTTATTATTGCATACTGCATACTCTTTCATTTGCCATTTTAACAATATCAGGAATTATACTTAATCATTCTCTGATGAAATCAGTTGCATTCTTACCTCAAAAAGCAAAATGGTGCATCCAGCGCCTCATAGTGTCACTTAATTGTAATCACAACATGAATGAGTAAAGCTCCCAGAAACAAAATAACACCCACTGCTATGATTGGCTAACAGTTGCAGAGGCGGGCTTTCGCGGCACTATTACGTCATAAAATGGCACATTACAAAAGCACTCGTTTTCTGAGCTTGGTTTCAATAAAAGCTGTTTTTAAACTAACAAGAAAGTTTTGAGTTTTGAAACTTACAGGATGCTTTTATAGTACAATGACCTCTTATACGTCAAAAGATCAAGGGAAATTTGATTTCTCAGTTCATGACCCCTTTAAGACAAGCTCAAGATACGTTCACCTTTATTCTACAACATAATATACATCAGTGATACTCTATCCCTTATGTTTTTAAGCTTTTCAGCGTCTTTAAAAAGGTGGTTGCTGGTGACTAATTTGAACTGCAGAGACAAGCCGAACAGATAAACTCATCTACTCAGTAGTCGCTTTTACAACCTCATTTGTGTTTATAATCACACTCTTGCAAACTTTTCTAAATGTTTTTAAATAAAGAATGAAAGAGGTTTCGGAAACGTAATGGTTGTGACGTTGAAGTCATGTGACTGTGGTGCAGTTCCTTTAGCTAATTTTGCATTTAGGCTTCAGGATTGATAAAAGTTGTGTTAATTTTTAAAGATTATCATGATAAACAAAACCTGTAAGAATCACAAACTTGGATCAGGGTGATGCCGCACTGATGTGTAAATAATTATATAAATAAAAAGCTTAAATAAATATACAGTACACATAAAAATAATCACTCCAGCAGTATAAAAAGTCTGTAAAGACAAACAAATGCAGACACCTCTCATTAAAGGTACAGCAATAAACTGAGATCTGGACATTCTAAAAACAGACAATCGTTTATAATGCTGAATGAATTATTAACATCTTTTCTTTTAGTCAATATGACTGTCCAAACACTGTCAATGAATTCATGACACAGGTTTAACAGCATGACTTTTTCAGTGCATGACTGAAAAGAAATCTGAATGAAACATCCACCTTATTTTTTCCCCAAGAGCCGACGTGGCCATTTGTGAATTTTATGAGTCTGGTTTCCGGTCTTATCTGCGTCCAGCTATTTTCAGCTGTGCAAAACAGCTTGTTTTACCGTTTACTGCACGTTGTTGTTCTTCTGGTTATTTCCCTACAGCAGCTAATGCTTACTTCCACACTGAAGAATAAGATGGATAGGTTAGATAATACAAACACAACCAGTTTCCATTGAATCCTGTAGTACAATCACAGAGCCTTTCCACAAAAAGTAAAATCAGAATATGAAGCGACAAGTTCTGAGAACAGCTTAGCTTTTAAATTATTCTATCAACCTGATCCCACAAACACGGGACAGACCTCTTTCAAAAATACAGATACATGCACCTACAGACCAATGTGCATCATATTTAGTCTACTGTATTACAAATACTCTCAACTACTCGGTTGAACTCTTCTGGCTGATCGGCGTAGACGTGATGGGAAGCATCTTTGATCAGCTGTAGAGAGAAAAGCCAGTGATTCTATGTCATTTGTCATATTTCCAACCAATGAATTTAAAAAGTGTCCTGCATTGCAAACGCATTCATTTCTCACCGTGATGCTGGTGGGGCTTTTGCCTCTGATCTGAACGACTGTCTTTCCAGTGGATGGGTCCACCCAGGACAGCGTGCCGTACAATATGCTGACGGGCATCGACGGGGGCAGCAGATGAACACGCTGAACCATCGGCCTCTTGGCCCAGCCCATCGACTCAAACATGGCTTTGAAACCCACCTCACCGCTGAGAGGAAAAGACAATTCAATATACAGTTTCTTCTGCATCTTCAGGAGAATGCATGTATAGAACGGCTGTACCTCGGGTTCTGAGCGTTACAGTGGTAAATGTATTGTGTCATGGTGTCGTCATCAAACAGATTCTCAAACTTCCTCTTGAAGTCGGGACGGAATCGGTTCACCAGCCCTGGACCTGCATGAACACATGTGACGTGATGATGTCTTGAATAATATCACCTTCAATCAAAGCAAATCTTCAATTGCTCATCTGCTCATGTCTCCCAAAACCTAGTAAGCTGCCAACACAGACATTATTTTAATACATTAAATTAAGAGAAAAGTAGCATTAGATACCCAGTCTAAGGCATAATCACATATGATTCATGAAGAAGTCAATCCCATAATGCACTGTGATGAGCACAGTAAAAAATTCAAGGTGGCTACTAAATTTTAATTACAAATCAGACTATTTTAATATTTTTAAGTTATGCATTTTTATGATTATTATAGAGCAGTGGTTCTCAATATATATTTAAATTTTAAATATAATTAAAATAAAGCAGCTAGAGCTCTTACTAGAACCAGGAAGTACGACCACATTAACCCGGTTCTGTCAACACTGCACTGGCTCCCTAATAAACATGTACATGTTAAAATCTTGCTTGTTACTTATAAAACTCTGAATGGTTTAGCTTCTCAAGCACCCTTACGTTAAGCTCTAAAATACTGTATTAGGTAGAAAATGCTGCTTGTAAGTAAAATAAATAAATAAATAAATTTAATCACAAACTAGAAAACACTATTTAAAGTAGTAAACCATATTATTTTAGTTAATTTTAATTGTTTTATAATGAATAATTATTATGAAAAATTATGAAACTATTTACATATTTCTAAAACTTAAATGTTTTATCAGGTAGAAAATGCTATTTATGAGTTATTAACACTAAATAATTAACACTAATCACATACAAAATAAAAAGTGTATATCATAAAGAACACTCCATTATTAGATTTACGGAATTTATTATTTATAATTATTTTATTTTATTATTTTGCAATACTGACACTCCTAGTTTTTGTAAAAAAAAAAAATTAAATAAAAAATTAATAGCATAAGTATCAGAAATCTAGGGTTTTTTCATTTATTGTCTTTGACAATGTAGCTTATCAAAGTCTATTGAAATCAGTAGTGAGTTGCATATCCTGTGGAGCTTATGAATATTATTGCAGTTATTATTTCAGTTAGTATGCTAGTTAGTGAACAGTAACACAGCTTACTAGGTTTTGGAACAGAGTCGCTGTCATCATGGTGCTGCTACTCACCCCAGGGTCCGGCTGCTCTGAAGAAGGCCAGCGGGTTGAAGAGGCTGAACACTGACGTCAAAGCTTTCCCCCAGCGAGACGGTGAGAGCCTTTTGACCTCTGACCCTTGACCTCCTGACCCCTCTAACTGAGGCTGAGGTCGCTCAGGGAAACCCCACGCGTCCACCAGGATGAGGTGACTGACTCTAGTGGACAAAAACACAACCGCCGTCAAGATCGTGTCTTCATTATATTAACAATTATAACATGGTCCACAAAGTCTGACAACCAAAAAATGTCCCAAGACTATTTGTCTTCATTTTGAATAATTTATTTGTTGTTTCATATTATCCCTTATATTTATAAATTTTTAATTGTGGCCTAAGTGTCCAAATACATTTCAAGGCAAATATATATATATATATTTTTTTTATTTTTTTTTCAGAAACTATATATATATTTATAAACACATTTTTTTTTACATTTATTGACATACAATTAAACAAATATTTTAAAAGGATCAGTAAACATTCTGCATAATATCATTTGTGTTCCATGAAATTATTTTAAAATGAAGTAAGGCTGAGTAGATGACAGCTATTGTTAGAAACTAATGCTATTATTGCACTATAATTTACTCCATAGGCTTTTTTAGATACCTTTCTGGATATTGGATTGTATAGGATGTTGCTAGGTAACCACCCAAGCTGTGTCCCAATAGGATCATGCGCTCCAGCCCCAGTGATTGTCTCCACTGCTCTATGGAAGTAACAAACTGCTCCTCAGCCAATGAGGCGTCAGACGGGAACGACGGGTGAGAGCTGCGACCGAAGCCCAGCAGGTCAAAGGCGTAGACGGGTCGAGAACGACTCAAAGCATCCAGGTTACGGATCCAGAGACCCACACCTCCTCCAAACCCGTGGATCATCACTAGGGGCGTCTGAGCACCTATAGAGAGGGAGGGAGGCATGTTTAAGTGTGCAAAACTCTTACGCAGCCACTGCACAAGAAGATTAGAGACTCTACCTTCGTCTTTGTGTTTACGTGCTGATTTATTGGTGACTTTAAGGGTCCATATTCTGTTTTGATTTGGCAAAGTCACAAATCTGGACCAAACGTCATTTTGGATATCTGAACAACAGGCGGAATTGGGAAAACTTAAGATAAAATACAATAAAATTAAATATTATTATAGAATAAAATATAATAATAGGACAAAAAATAGATATATTTTAATAAAATATAATCTCAGTTATATTCTGAATAAAATATTATAATAGGATACAATTTCTAAATATCAAAAAGGGACAGTGAGGATCTTACAGGCAAGAATTTTGGCTTCGGCACTTTTCAATAATGTCATGGATGTTGGTCTCCAAGAGGGCCACCAAGACCAGTTCCCAGAGGTCTGCCTGAAGAAAGAGATCATTATAAAGTCAGTGAATGGAAGGACTATGAGACTGTCCATGTCACCCGTCTGTGAACATACAGAGCTACTTCATCTGCCTTTATACACAGAACAAGCCTGTCACCAGCTGCCAATAAAACCAGTATTAATAATGCTTTGAGGGCATAATTCATACACAAGCACAAAAAATAATAAATGTTTTAAACAAAGATTTAAGCAATGTTAGGAGCCTCACTTTAATATATATATCTATATATATATATATATATATATATATATATATATATATATATATATATATATATATACATACTATATATATATATATACTATATATATATATATATATACATACTATATATATACATATATATATATATATATATACATATATTATATATATATATATATATATATATATATATATATATATATATATATATATATATATATATATATATATATATATATACATATATATATATATATATATATATATATATATATATATATATATATATATATAGACACATACACATACATACATACATAGATACATACATATATATATGTATATATATATATATATAAAGTACATATATATATATATATATATATGTATGTATATATATATATATATATATATATATATATATATATATATATATATATATATAACATTCATATGCTCTGTACTGTACATCATATTAATAAGAGGTGCCATTGACATTCAAATTAAAACTTTAATCTTAATTTTAAAGATGGATATTCCTATAAGCAATAATTAGACAGAAAGGTTAAGATGTAAATTATGTTAGGAGCATTGGTTTATTATAATTTTCTATTTATGGACTGTACTGTATACCATATGAAAGGAAAATTTAGTCTTAAATTTACAAATTATCAGTCCTATAAGGAATAATAACACATAAAGGTTAATCTGTAAATTATTGTAATTGTTATTTAGTTAAAAAAAAAAAAACGAGCCATAACTACAGTGATGTAACAGCTCAGAATGACTTTGTCATAATAGAGCATGTATGAATTCAGTTCAATCATTCACTGCAGAGATTTTGAAGTAGTCGCATGTTCAACAGTGTGCTTCATAATAAAAGGAATCTTCGTGTCACATGAGCGATGTGTGTATCGTTATTATGATTGTAAATTCAGATTCAGTACTCACTCTGTGTCAGTCTCGTCTTTCATTGCAGGAGACATGAGTATAAAACATAATACAATAAAAATCCACAACGACAGACTCGTGATACTTTAGATTCGTGTATTCGCTACCGGATCTGTCACACAGAAAGTCACTTTAAAGGCCCGTGTTTGTGTTTTGTAACACTGACGTCAGCGTCTTTAAAGGAGCCGCGCAACAAAAATAAAAGAAATGGGTGCAATGTCACGAAACAACTCTTATCTTAATTTGTAAGCATATTTATATTGAAATATTAATGTTCCAAACCGTCAGTGTACTAATAAGATTATTGTTATATTATATTATTGGGTAATTATGTTTTTTTTTTAAACAATACTTATTTTGTTTCACAATTGTCTCTGGTCGTTCTGAGTGAATTTTACACTGGGAAAATTAAATTGGTGTATTTCATTTATTTGCATTAAACCAAAAGTAACGCTGCACGACTCACGAGCACCGGAACTAAAATTCACTTGCTGTTCCAGTGGGGAACTTTTAGAGGACGCACATCTGTCTCTCTTTTACACGTCATTCATTTCCTCGCTGGGTTTCTGTGCACATTTCCCGCAGAAATCATGTCTAATTCCGTGTTTTCAGTCATATCGCGTTTTGTGGAGGAGTACAGGAGCAGCACACCGAATAAGCTGAAGATGATCGACGCGTATCTGCTGTACATTTTGCTGACCGGAGTGTTCCAGTTCCTGTACTGTGTGTTGGTGGGAACGTTTCCCTTCAACAGCTTCTTATCCGGATTCATTTCGTGCGTGGGATCCTTCATTCTGGCTGGTATGCACACTTACTTAATCATATAAAACAAGTATTCAAACATTATATATGTATTTTATGTTATGTATGTAATATATGTGTGTTTGTTTGTTTGGAATGTATGCAAGTTGTGTGTATAACATCATATTTAAATGTTTTTCAGAATATAATATCACTGTATCTTTAATTTTTCTCTCTCTGTTAGTGTGTGTGTGTGTACACACAATTGTGTTTTATATATATATATATATATATATATATATATATATATATAAATATATATATATATATATATATATATAACAATTATGAATATTTATATAAACATGCATTTTTTTTATTATTTTATACTATATAATATTTGCAATATAGCTAGTTGTTTATTTATTTGAATATTATGTCAAAAGCAGATATAAAACCATTAAAAACTGCATTTGTGCATATATTTGTTTATCAGAAAGCTAAATATTAATTGGTATGGGTCAAACATTATAACAAGCATTGTTCACCAACTTCACCAAACAATGTTCATATTTCCAGGTCTTGTTTGTTGATCATTTGTGTCTCTATGTTCTTCTATCTTCAGTCTGTCTTCGCATCCAGATCAACCCTCAGAATAAAAGAGATTTCCTGACCGTCTCTCCTGAGAGAGCCTTCGCTGATTTCCTCTTTGCTCACACCGTTCTGCATCTAGTGGTCGTCAATTTTGTTGGCTGAAGGTGAGCATCTACAGCAGGTGGATGTGTGTCAGTAATACCTAATCAGTGTTTTAACTTCACTTTCATGTGTCTGATGTTCATGTTCACACAATAGCATGACATCAGTAATTTACTGATTATGTTACAACTTCTCACACTGGAGAATTGCCAGAACGGTTTAATGGTATGTTTTGAAAAAGTCCTGTTCACACTTCACACATGATCTTTTAACTGTAATTTACCAGTTAAGACTGTGTGTGTCAAAGAGGATCATGTCTCATAGTTCAGGCAACAAAAAAAGAAAAGAAAGCCCCAAAATAGCAGATATATGTATCATGCCCGGATCCTTTAAAACAACAACAAAAACAACAATAACTGCTTGCTCAGTATAAACTAGGGCTGTCCAAAAAAAATTAGAATTTCGAATATTAGTCGAATTTAAAATAAAAATCCACATTGCAGAATTTAAGGCGTGCGTTAAGGAGTCAGCCTTATCAGTGGTGCACGAGACGTGATGACGATGTAAGTGTCATTGCATTTTAGTGTTTTTGTTAGCCTGTCCAGTTGAAGCCACTAGATGTGGCACTGCTGCTTTGTTGATTACAAATATTGCGGGAAAAGAGAACATCAATGCGGAGAAGATCTTTTTTTACATCAAAACTGAAACCTAGCCGTTCACACAGAATGCATATTTCGCACATTTTCTAGAGGGACATCTATCACCGTTGCGCTTGCGTCATGCACAAAAGAGCCACATGTTTAGAAAGCCATGTAAAATTAAATTCAACTTTGAAAAAGCATATCTCCGAGACTTAATTGGGTTTTTTTTCCCCCTGATCCCACTGCAACTCTGTTTTTAAATGAAAATGTACTCTGTGATTGGCTTTCGGCCCTTTGCATTAAACTATGAATACATGCATGATGCTGTTTTGTTAACAGTTGTTTAAGCAACTTAATTAATTATAATTGGTTTATAAACATTATTTTAAACATAATGCACTTTTTTTCACTGATAGTCATGTTCTTATGCTCAATGCGCCCTCTTGTGGCCTCAGGAGTAAAGCCAAAAGCTTTTCTTTACCCTAACTGAAATTATGCATTTTAAATTCGAATATAATTCGAATTTTAATAATATTTAAGCACAAAATTCGAATTTAGTTTTTCAGCCATTTTGACAGCCCTAGTATTAACTAATTTTTTGAGAAGCTCTCTAACTGACAGATAATAAACACTCAGCTGCCTAATATAGAAAAGTGATCTGTTACAGTAGTACGTACTTCCTCCTTTGTGTCATATTCATTTTTGAAAATGAAATATGCAGCTGCACAGAATTGCCTGAGGTTAAAGGGTCAGTTCACCCAAAAATGAAAATGATGCACCGCCGAGGCATCCTAGGTGTATATGATAGTGTATATTTTTCGGTGAACTAAACCTTTAACATTCATTGCTTTATTCTGCATTTTGTGTTCATGTTCCTTCAAGATTGAAGGCTTTCAGTTGCCATTCATTTAGAGATTTGTACATCTGATGTAAAGTCATTATAATCATCAAACTGCCAATAAGCTCTTCGATCCCTGCGAAAGACACATATTTGCATAATCAGAGGTGGACTGATGCAAATCGCCAATGCTTATATATATAGTGTGTGTGTGTGTGTGTATGTGTATGTGTATGTATGTGTCAAGCCTGCATTTATTTGATCGAAAATACAGTAATATTGTGAAATATTATTACAACTTAAAATAATAGTTTTCTATTTGAATATACTTTAAAAAAAAAAAAATTATTCCTCTGATACAAAGCTGAATTTTCAGCATCATTACTCCAGCCTTCAGTGTCACATGTAACATCCAGTCTATCACATGATCATTTAGAAATCATTCTAATATTCTGATTTATTAAGAGTGTTGGAAACAGTTCTGCTGTCTAATATATCTGATGAATAAAAGGTTAAAAAAGAACTGCATTTATTCAAAATAAAAAAAAAATTCTAATAATATATATTCTAATAATATATTTTCTTTACTATCACTTTTTATCAATTTAACACATCCTTGCTGAATAAAAGTATTGATTTTATTTAAAAAAAAAGAGAAAAAAAAAAATTACTGACCCCAAATTACTGACCAGTAGTGTATATTGTTATTACAAAATATTTATATTTTAAAAACATAGCTTCTTTTTTTTTTTTTTTTTTTTACTTTTTATTCATCAAAGTATCCTAAAAAAGTATCACATGTTCTGAAAATATATTAAGCAGCAGACTGTTTCCAACTTTGATAATGAATCATCATATTAGAATGATTTCTAAAGGATCATGTGATAATGATCCTAAAAATTCAGCTTTGCATCACAGAAATAAATGATAATTTAAAGTATAATAAATTTAAAAACAATTTTTTTAAATTGTAATAATATATCACAATATTACATTTTTTTCTGTATTTTTGATCAAATAAATGCAGGCTTGATGAGCAGAAGAAACTTCTTTCAAAAACATTAAAAATAGTAATGTTTCCAAAGGGGGCTGCTGTGGCCTAATGGTATATATATATATATATATATATATATATATATTATTGGCCTTGGCCAGTTCATTTTTCTGTTGGGCCGATAAGTGTCGGAGACAGCTTTTATTTTGATAGCGACTTTTATTCTGGCAACAAAATATGTTTGAGCAGCTCTGATGATTCATGTTTGTTTTTCACAGATATGAAGACTAAACGCAGCTCAAGTACAGAACAGCTACAAACAACAGCTGTCTGCAGATCTCTCAATGTTAATATATGTTCTGACACAATTGTCATTTGTGATAAGTTCTTGTCTTGTTCCTTCATTTTTCTACTTTTGTAAAATTCTCTGGAAGATGTTGAAACAAATTAAATGCCTTCAAACATTCAGTGATCCTGTGGTGTTTTATTCTATGTAACAAATCTAGGTAATCACATCTGAAGTAAATCTTTGTGTTTGAGATACTGTTAATTAATATACAAATAAACTGATCCCGTCCTATCTCGTTTCCACCAAAGTTTTCTCAGTCCTCCAGAAGTGTTCACGGCCGTGGGAAGAAAAGGCACAACAGACACAAAATCTGAGTATATCTTCACTTCAAATCTTTATTGTCTTACACAGGGTATATATAAGGATAAAATGAGGGTGGTACAGCCCTTTCAACCAATAGGATACAGATTACATATGGGTTGAGTATGAGCCAAAACAACAAGTTATATAAGTTATACATATGTTCAGGAACTCCTGGCCATATAAGGAATAATGCTGGCAGGGGGACTCTTCAACTTTCAGTAAAGGACAACCTAAACCTGGTAACCTGGGCCCACAAAGGTCCCCCACCATTCTTCACCGATTGAACCCTATGCATCAACTGCGCATGCGGGTATACATTGAGGTAAAGAAATATAGGAATAGAAAAGAACAGAGAGAGCACATAGATGGGAGGAGGGAGAAAACCTAGGGGAAAGAAAGGGAGGGTAGGAGCAAGGCAGCAGATAAGATCTCATATAATAGAAAACATCTGGAAGGGAGTGTATTTTTTCTAACAGATACATTACAAAAATATAATTTGTAATAAATGTAACACTTTTATGAGTGTAAATGAAACCAGAAGCAGAGTTTTGTATAACTCTAAAGGCCACAGTCTCTATATTTAATAGCACTGAACACAATTGCAGTATGGTGCACACATGGTTAAAAACACCCTCCCACATCTGGACATAGTTTAGGCAGAAGGAAGTGGGAGTGAATGCAGAAATCTCCTTCTCACAACAGCGGTCTTTAGGAAAGAGGGCCATATCACACTCAACCTCAGCAATGACTCTTCTTCTTCTAATCGTTCTTGCTCTTGGTGATCTGCCAGGTGAGCTTTACTCATTCCTTTCGCAAAAACAGTTTCTGAAAAACAACTTTGGCTGTTTGAGGACATTTTCCAAGGCTGTGTTTATGGGAGTTTAGAAAGACATTCTGAAGCTAAAATTGGTTATGCGTTAAAAGTTCCTGCTCTGAACATTACATTTGAACAGTTTGCAGTTTTAAAAGCCAGGATGGAAATGTTTCTAACAGAAGCTAGATGAGTTTTCATATGAAGGAAAACACTGTGACCCAAATTTCTCAAAGCATTTTAGAGTGCCGTCTATTAACTTCCAAACGTGTAATGTTTTTCATTTTCAAGATAATTTTTATTTTTGTTATTTGCCTTTTTTGCTTGACTTGTTTAAATGGAAGTTTGATGACCAACAACTGATGTATTTCATTAGTTAAATGAAAAACTGAAAGTAAATAAACTGGCAGTGAAGAGCAGGCCTGTTGGCCACAGTAACACAATCGGCCATTTCTGCCACAAACACATTGTTTAATTATCAATAATTTAAAGTTGCTTAAAGCAAAACACCTGAGTGTTTTAGCTTTTAAAGATAGTTTATTCTACTCTGCAGTACAATGAGGAACACATTATAATTTGATCAGACTTTATTTATTTTTTTTTTTTTTTTGCTCTTATGAGTGTAAATGAAACCAGAAGCATTTTGCCATCATGATTAATGTTATAATAAACAAATGTATTTTTTTAAGCCAGTTTGTAATCTTCCAATGCCAAACATATACAAAATTACATAACCTTCTAAATAATAATAATAAAGTTATTATAATATGCAGTCATTTAGCAGATGCTTTTTCCAAAGTGACTTACAAATGAGGATAATAGAAGCAACCAAAACTAACAAAAGAGCAACAATACATATACAAGGTGTATATATATATATATATATATATAGACACACACACATGTGCTCACATACACACTTAATTAGCTGTTTTGAGTTAATTAGCTGATTAGGGTGTTGCACCAGGGGTGTATTCCAGAAAGCAGGGTTAACTTACCGTGAACTAAACCCTGAACTCTCGGTTGATTAACCCCAAACCTTGCTTACTCGAGGTATGTGGTTCCAAAAATGCGTCCGGGAGTAAGTTCATTCAACTCAGACAGAGTATGTTCCTAGTTAAGACCATAGACTGTAAAAAAATATGGACGTAGTGTCCGTGACGTCACCCATACTGTGCGTTCACACCGCCAGCGTCGAGAGCGTCAAAGTGGCCGGAAGTCATTCATTTTCAATGAGAGCCGGCGTCGAGCAGCGGCGAGGAGCGTCGTGGCGCGACTTCGCCGTTGAGAGCGTCGAGGAGAGTTGAAATCAGGGCAACTTTATGGTAATGAGCTATGACGCGGTTCGGGCAGCAACCAATCAGAACGTAGAAGTCCACCGCTTGAGAGGATTCCAGAGAACGCAGCTCCGAACACATTAGTTCTCAAAATAAAAGGTTGATTATTGCTGTGGCGGGTTTGCAGTAGTCTATGATGTGTCCCTGTTTGCGTACAGGGACATAAAAAAATAAATAAATTAAAAATGATACGTGGACCAAGGTGTCTGAAATTGTTAATTATTCTGGTGAGTTGCTGATGTGCAGTAACGATATAAGAATAATAATCTAATGATATCATAAATAATAGTACAGTAGTCCCAGTTTACTTTTAAACAATTTCCGTGATTATACTTACATTAAGTAATGTTTATACTTGATTATATTTACTTAAGTAACATTTTCAATGCAGGACTTTTAATTGCATCAAAGTATTTTTAGAGTGCTTTATACATTATTAAGTAAAGGATCTTAACACTTCGTCCACAACAATATTTAATGAGGTTAACTTATAACGTTACCCTCATTGTGGTTAGTCTGCACAAGACCAACAAAATTGTTTGCTTTGCGGCCGCATTAAATACAAGATAAGCATTCGATCTACGTCAGAGCGCTCACGAATCTTTCTGCAGCGTTGTGTGCAGAGCGGCCAGAGCGATTTTTGACGCTCCCGACGCAGGCGGTGTGAACGCACAGATAGACTCCTCAATAGCGGTTTTGAAGCTCAAAGTGTGCAGAGCGGGCCGTCGCCATCTTGGCAGCGCGTCACCGCGCGACTCTCCCGGAAAATCGAAAATGGGCAAAAAGGCGGGAGCTGGTTGCTGAAGCCACGCCCACCTAGCGCAACAGCATTGTCAGCAGCGGCAATCCACCTGTCACTCAAGTGGCCACGCCCTTAATTATGCGGAACTTTAAGGCTTAATATAATTTAAACGGATGAGTTAAAAAAAAATTCACCCCCCTCACAGTTGTCATGAAGGGCAAAATTAGCTATATAGACCAAAATCATTTTTTGAACCAGGCTGTAAACATGTTTTTTTCTGCTGTAAAGTTGGGCATTTTAACATGGGGAGTCTATGGGACTGACTCCCTTTTGCAGCCAGCCTCAAGCGGCCAGTCGATGAATTGCAGTTTTAGTCACTTCCTTATTGGCTTCACGAGAGAGAGCGCGAGGTTGCCGCTCGGTTAAGACTCAAGACATTCTCAACAGAGCGACGAATCGACGAGTCACTATGGAAACGGACGCTAAGAAAAAGCGCGCCAAGCTGTTTCTTTCTTCTTCTTTTATTCATTAGTTGTTTACATGGTTAGTGCATATCGCCACCTAATTGATGACCGTGATTTTTTTTCCATGTAATCTTTAATCCTTGAGAATGTGAATTATATTTTTTGTTTTATGCTAATTATATATTAAGTCATATCAGATATGTATTTTGATTTAGAATTTAGACATTATAGAAAATCCATGTGTGAGATAATATAAACATGTAATAAATAAAAATAAATAAATATTTATAAGTTAAACATTACCTTGTCATAATGTTTTATAATTTATACAGATAACTCTTATATATGGCAATAAAAGAAATAATCATATTAGAATAATGTTACCTTATTTATTACTTATATTAGTGCTTCCTCATTAACATATCAAAAAAAAAAAAAAAAAAAAAAATATATATATATATATATATTATATATATATATATACATATATATACATATATATATATATATTAAGCTATATTACATATTGTAATATTATATAATGCTGTGCGCTATCTGTCACGCCCACTGAAGGCTCGCTAAAGTGAACTAACCCTGGAACATAACCTGCTCCGGAGCAGGTTAAGTTCAGAGAGTGGAGTTGCTATGACTACTAACATACCCTGAAAGTTACCTCCATTTTTGGAACCGAAAGTTGAGGTTATCCACTTACTTACTCTTAAACATACCCGGGTATGTCACATAACCTGCTTTCTGGAATACCCCCCAGGTGTCTTCAATATTAAACCTTTTCACAATATTCTAATTTTCTGAGATACTGAATTTGGGCTTTTCCTTAGTTGTCAGTTATAATCATCAAAATTAAAAGAAATAAAGATTTGAAATGTATCGGTCTGTGTGTAATGAATGAATATAATATACAAGTTTCACTTTTTGAATGGAATTAGTGAAATAAATCAACTTTTTGATGATATTCTAATTATATGACCAGAACCTGTATTTGAAAGCTGCAGATCTGATTACTATTGGTACACTTTATTGCTGTATAGGCTTATAATATTATTGCTATTCATTAAATCTAGACTAGAGTATGTATTGAACTGTTCAGGATTATCTTGTCGTGTCGCTCTTTTTAGGTTCTCTCTGCACAGTGAGCACTGTAGGAGATCCGTCTGTGCTGGAGGGTCAGTCTGTCACTGTCCCGTGTCACTATAACCTGGGGCGCTGTAAAGGGGGGGTAGACGATGACGATTCTTGGGGCCCATGACTAAGAGGGGGCCCAGTGAAGCCCCCAATAAAATTGTGGTGCTAAAAAAAATATATATTTGATAGTAAAAATTATTAACTTTAAATTATTCTATTTGCTGTTTCCTGGTGTCAAAATTTTTTATTTGTTTAGGAAACACAAACGTCCGTGGGGCCCTCTCCCCCTCTCGATTATCATAAAATGGTTCAGTCCGCCCAAATTGTATCCAGTAACCAAGGCAACACAAACAGCTTGACTTCACTTATAGCACCGGCAGATTCAACTTGACAGAGGATGTGAAAATGCCTCAAAAATCTGGAAGTCAAAAACGGAAAGAGAAAATAATAAGAGAAGTGAAAGAGGCAAAGAGTCGACAGTATGTTACCGAATATTTCACAAGAAAAGGTGGGTTTGTAAGTAGGCCTAAATTGTTAGTGGACCGCCCGTGACAATGATCGTAGCCTACGGCACTTTTCTGTGCGTACGCACGCTTTGTACATGAGGCCCTAGGTCTCTACAGTAGGATTTTTCGATAAGTTAGAAAGTTTCGATTGAGCAGGGTGCAGCGGGTGCACGGCTTTGCCTCACATGCAGCCGGTGTAGTGCCGAAATTTGCACCCTGCCAGATTATGCACCCCCTGGTATTGGTAGGTTTAGGACCAATCAGGTAGTGAGTTGAACAAAGGTGGGGTGGGGTTGGGATTAGGCAATCAGGTAGCGACTTCAACGAGGGGATGCAGAATCTGGCAGGGGTGAAGAATTCGGCACAACACCGGTGTCAGCATCTTTGTACGAGGCGGCGCCCACTTTCAGCACCCTGCTGCGGTCCACGCTGTTGCACCTGTCTTGCAAGCAGTCTAACTTCATGAACTCTGATAAAAATCCTCTGCCAGCTACTGTACAAACTACTATCAGCTGTTTGTGAGGTTTCAGTGCATCTCTTGAAGATGATGTGGAGTTGTATTACTACAATGTCCCCTATATTATCAAATACAGCATGATTCATCTCTGCCAACCATCTTCACATAATACTTTCACATTATCTGATCCAGACCGTCGGCAAAACTGAATTTAAAAAGCGCAAAATGACTGCCTGTGGACGTTATAGGTAGAAATTATTATATTTCTGTTTTTATTCACACAATAAATATTTAAACTAGTTTTAATGAAAATTCATGTAGTTTTTAGGAAAAGTCAGGCAGCAGCAAGGATTTGTGATTTATTTAGACAAAGTTATTGACTATGCAAATTTCAAAACGGTCAAAATGATGCCTTGTTCATTCTAGTGTTAAAGATAATTACCATAAGTTTAAATGTTGCGGTTAAAATGACTGCTGGTGGCCATTCTAGTGTTAAAAGTGCATGATAAGGGAACTCAATTTTCTCCCCCATGTTAGGTCAAGAAAACGCTGGAAAAAATAACAATACACAGTTTTAGTTAAACGTTCAATGCAGTCAAACGCACTTTGTCAAAATCATGCCTCGTTCCAAACAGAGTCAAATGAACCAGCAGCAGCAACTGGTCCGGCTGTCTCCCAACCCCTAACTCCAGCATCCCCTGAATCAGCCTCACACAAAGATGATTGAGTCTGTTCTTTGTGAGCATGGGATTGACATCAGTGATTGCAGAGGACAGGGATATGACAATGGGGCAAATATGTCAGGGAAGGTAAAGGGAGTCCAAGCTGAAATACTGAGGAAAAACAAGCTAGCTACTTATTCACCTTGTGCCTCTCATACATTAAATCTTGTTGGCGTACATGCTGCACAATCAAGTCCAGATGTATACACCTTTTTTGACTGCATAAATCGCCTGTACACATTTGTAAGTAGCAGCCCAGAGCGCTGGGCAGTCTACAAAGAGCAAACAGGTTCCTCATTGCATCAGCTATCTGATACCCGCTGGAGTGCAAGGACTGAGGCTGTTAAACCTGTGGCAAAGCACCTACCTTCTGTCATCAATGCACTTGATAGCATACTAATGACTTGCAGTCTCACCAATGAAGCAAGATCAGATGCTAATGGTCTCAGAAAATACTTCATGTCATTTGATGCTATTCTTCTTCTCACCATCTGGCTGAAAAGTACTGCAAAGCATTGATGACAGGAATGTTATTCTCCAGTCAGGGAAAATCTCACTTGACATAGAGGCAGCCAATATCAGAGCCTTGACAGAAGAGATGCAGTCTCTGAGAGATGCATGGGGGTCATGGGGGTCCTAGCTGAAGCAAAGTTGATAGCTAGAGAAGCTCATGTTACTCCTCAGTTAAGCAAGGAGTGCAGTCGCAAGAAGAAAAGAAAGAGATTCCATGATGAAACCTGTGAAGAGGAGACAACTCAGGAAGATTCAGAAACAGAGTTTCGGAATACTGTGTTTTACACTGCTATGTATAGTATCATCAGTGACTTAGACACTGGGTTCCAGAGAATTGCTGATATTGTGAACGAGTTTTTGCGGTTCTGAAAGTTGGGCAGATTAGTGAGGAAAAAATCTCTTCTGTGTGCCAACCACTGATCACTAAGTATTCCAGTGATCTAACTCCTGATTTTGAAAATCAAGTAAGACACCTAAACCGTGTATATGCTTCCAACTTCCCCCCTAACCTGTCACCTCTTGAACTCCTAAATGCTATTTGTAAGCTGCAAAGCATCTTTGAAGAAGTGTGCATTGCTTTGCGTTTATTTAGCACACTGCCAGTGACTGTTGCTGGTGGGGAGAGGGCATTCAGCAAATTAAAACTGATTAAAAACTACTTGAGGTTTCCAATGTCGCAAGAAAGGCTTTGCAGTCTTGCTATGCTTTCCATTGAGAGCGAGTTGGCTAGAGAGCTCGACTTCAAAGATTTGATTAATGATTTTGCAGCTGAAAAGGTCAGACGTTGGACTTTTGTTTAGAAATGTTGAGCAAGTACAAGAGATTAGAAATGATGTGGAAAGAGTAACTCAGACTCATCTATGTTATACCTTGGCCATTCTTTGATATAGTATATTATGCAAGTTCTGCTTAAATTATTAGAAATTTTATATGGCCATTTTGTTTTATGGTGGTGTTTTCTTGCTGAGATTTTTTTTTCACCACAGATTGTAATTCCTGTTTTTTTAAATTGAAGAGTTTTATTTTGAAATTTCAGTATCAGTGAAGCAAATAAATATAAATACATTTCATTGCATTAAGAGTGCTCAGTGTTTCCGTTACATTTCAACTGTCATGTTAAAAATATTAGGTTAGATTAGATTAACTTTATTGTCATTGCCAGTGTACAGTACAAATATGTACAGTATATTCATACAAATATAAATATATGTGAATACACTATATGACACATGTACAGCTATGCACAGTATATACATTATACAGTACTGAAGTAGTGCAGTATTACAGAGGACAAAATTACGGGTGTGGACATGGGATGGAGTTCAATTGTCTGATTGACTTAAATATATGAGAATGATAGTCAAAAATACCATAAAAGCGCATGATTTTATGTAAATTAATATGAAAAAACTCTCAGCTGTGTTGAGGGCCCTGTCAAGATTCTTTTCATGGGGCCCAAAATCCTTAGCAGCGCCCCTGGTCATGAGTGAAGTGCATTTAGCCACTGTGAATGTCAATGGTGCAAGAGATTCAAGAAAAAGAACAACAATATATGAAGTAATTAAACAGAAAAATATTGATGTTGCTTTTTTACAAGAAACCCACAGTGATGTGAAAAATGCTGTTGACTGGTTAAGAGAGTTTGATGGCACTGCTGTGCTAAGCCACAATACTTCTGTCAGTGGGGGAGTGGCCATTTTATTTGCAAAGAATTTTAGTCCTGTTTCTTACGTAGTTGATGTAATTGTTAAAGGTAGGCTCTTGAAAGTTCGAGCAGTTTTTGAAAATTATGTGTTGATCTTTATTTGTGTGTATGTTTCAGCTGTACCAGTTGAAAGATTGTTTTTTTAGACACACTATGTTCGACTTTGCAAAACTGTTGCACTGAAGATTTTTTGTTTCTAGGTGGTGATTTTAATTGTACTGAGCTCAATTTAGATAGGAATCACATTGAGCCTCATTTATCTTCACGTAGCCATCTTATATTATTAAGAAATATGAATTATGTGATATCTGGAGATCTTTGAATGGTAGTGAAAGGCAGTACACTTGGGTTCACACATGTGATAATGCTATATATTTGGCCAGACTGGATAGACTTTACAGTTTTTTAATATCATCTTAACATTTTTAGTATGTGTTATATTACGCCAGTAAGTTTTTTAGATCACAGCATGGTGCAATGTAAGTTTATTCTAAATTCAATTAAACACAAAAGTGCATATTGGCATTTTAACACTAAGCTGCTAAATGATAATTTTTTTAAGGAATCTTTCAAGTCTTTTTGGGAAGTTTATAAAACAATGAAGTGTTCTTTTCATTCATTACAGCAATGGTGGGACTTTGGTAAGATCCAGATAAAGCAGTTTACACAACAGTACACTCACAACGTCAACTAAGGAGTTGACTCGGTCCTTAGAACTTTTGGAAAGAGAGATACTTGAATCTCAGAATTTGGCTCACTCTACTGGTGAAGTTCGACACATGGAAGATTGCTCTAAGAAGAAAGCACAGTTAGCAGATCTACTGGGGTATAAAACGCAAGGGGCTCTGGTTTGTTCACACGTTCAAAGCATTGATCAGATGGATGCACCTTCCAAATACTTTTTCAACTTGGAAAAAAAGAATGGGCAGAGGCGTTTTATTTATGCACTGCATTCTGAAAATGTCTTTTTGTTGTCTGACCCTGCTGATATTCGGAGGAGAGCAGTTCTTTTTTATCAAAATCTGTACAGAAGCGAGCTTGAATCAAGGTGTTGTGTGGAAAGTGTCTTCTTTGAAAGCTTACCTAAAGTCTCTGAGGAGGCTAATGTGGATCTTTCAGGAGTGTTGACCCTGGGAGAACTTTTTAAGGCCCTTCAAAGCATGGAGTCTGGGAGGGCACCAGGAGTGGATGGCCTCCCAGTTGACTTTTATAAGACTTTTTGGTTGGAACTGGGAGAGGATCTGCTTGAGGTACTCAGTGCCAGCTTGTTAGAGGGTAGGTTGCCGCTGAGTTGCCGGAGGGCAGTTATCACCCTTATTCCAAAAAAGGAGACCTTACTGACATTAAGAACTGGCGCCCTGTCTCGCTTCTTTGCAGTGACTACAAACTGCTTTCCAAGGTTTTGGCTAATAGATTGGCTGGAGTGTTGGATCAGGTCATCCGGCCGGGCCGGACCAGATGTATTGTATCCCTGGTAGATCTATTTATGATACTGTTTCTTTAATTCGAGATATTTTTCATGTTTCTAAATTGTTAAATCTAGATTGTGGCTTGTTATTGCTGGATCAGGAGAAGGCTTTCGATCGAGTTGAGCATTCTTATTTGTGGAACACTTTAACTGCTTTTGGTTTTTTTCTGTAAAAAAATTGTAGATATGATCAAAGTACTCTATTGTGACGTTGAGAGTGCACTGAAAATTAATGGTGGCTTATGTGCTCCTTTTCGGGTTCTTAGGGGTATCAGACAAGGTTGTTCCTTGTCTGGAATGTTGTACTCTTTGGCTATTGAGCCACTTCTTCAACAGATAAGAATACATTTAAGTGGTTTGTGTTTACCAAATTGTAATAACAATATTCATTTGTCAGCTTATGCTGATGATGTTGTGGTGTTGATTCATAAACAAAGTGATGTACACTCTTTACTTAACTTAATCAAAGATTTTAAAAATTTGTCTTCTGCTAAGGTTAACTGGCAAAAAAAAGTAATGCTTTATTGTTGGGTCAGTGGTCTAATGGGATACCTTGTCTGCCTGATGGGTTGTGTTGGGGCAGGGGAGGCTTAAAATATTTAGGAGTCTATTTGGGAGATGATAGTGTTTTTTTACAGAAAAATTGGGAGGGGGTATTGGAAAAAGTCAAAGGGCGCTTGGATAAATGGAAATGGTTACTTCCAAATATGTCCTACAGAGGGCGGGCTCTTATTGTCAACAATCTAGTCGCTTCCTCACTTTGGCATAGATTGGCTTGTGTAGACCCTTCTTCACAGTTTTTATCTGAAGTTCAAGCCACTCTTGTGAATTTTTATTGGGTTCCCCAGAGTATTTTATACCTCCCCAAAGAAGAAGGTGGACAAGGTTTAATTCATTTACAAAGTAGAGTTGCTGCTTTTCGTTTACAGTTTGTACAAAGATTTTTGGATGGTTCAACAAATTGTAGCTGGTGTTCTGCTACCTGCACAATTCTGCGTACAGTTGGAGGTTCGGGACTGGATAAATCACTCTTTTTAATGGATCCCACAAAGTTGGATTTATCGTAACTGCCTATTTTTTATCAGAATCTCTTCAAAGTGTGGAGTTTTTTTTGTGTCCGTCAGACTGAGAATTTTTTCTCTCTTCACTGGTTATTACTGGAGCCATTGATTCTCGGGGCCCGTTTGGACATTACTGCACGAAGTAACCTACAAGGATTTAGCACCTCTCTTCGGCAATCCAGGATTTTCACTTTGGGACACTTATTGACTATAACTTGGGCCTCACTTTGAACAGGTGGAGGCAACTTCCAAGCGGTTGGGTATTAGATCTATCCGCTTGCTCGCACAGTTTTTAACAAAGTTAAGACTCTGTTTTACAGTTGAAGAAGACCAGATGTTGAAGGATTTTTTTGCAGGGATTAGTGTTCCTGATCCGGAGGATCCCTTTCCCTGTTTATTCGTGCAACCCATTCTTGATGAGAATATAGGCTTTAGTTTTCTTTTAAAATCACATGAATCTTTGGTTTTAGATTTCTTATCATGTGAAGGTAAAAAACTGTATAGAACTTGTGTTTTGGTCTTTATCAAGAAGTCTTTGGTTAGCAGAATCGATACACCATGGCATTCAGTTTTCAGTTTGAAAAATGATGTAAAACCCGAATGGAGATCTTTGTATAAGCCACCATTGTCAAAGAGGGTAGGTGATATACAATGGAGGGTTTTGCATGGTGCCATTGCTGTTAATTCTTTTATCTCAGTGATGAACCCAGAAGTTGATCCTGGATTCCCTTTTTGTCTTCAAAGAGAGACTATTTTTCACATGTTCATGCACTGTTTTAGATTACAGCCTTTATTTGTGAAGCTTAAGGAATTGTTTGGTAGGTTCAATTAAAATTTTTCAACTGAGACTTTTATTATGGGTTCTAAATATTTCCAGAAAAAACGTTTTGTTTGTAAATTGTTGAATTTCATTTTAGGACAAGCAAAGCTGGCTGTGTATATTAGGTGGAAAAATAACATTCAGCAAAGGTCTAGCAATGATGTTTATGTGTGTTTTCTGGCTTTGGTCAAATCGAGGGTATTGATCGACTTTAATTTTTATAGAGCCATGGAAGATCTTTTAACTTTTGAACAAATTTGGTGTAGTCATGGTGCTTTGTGCACAATATCCGAAAATGAGTTCGTGTTTTTCTTATAATCCCATAGTGTTATCTTTTCTTTAATGTGCTTGCTGTATGTTTTAAGTCATTTGTGCAGTGTGTTTTGAGCATTTGTAAATAAAGCTTTTTTCAAAATCAAAAAATCTCTCAAAATCAAATAAAAAATAAACTAACAATTAAACATTTAAACTTTGTGTGCTTTAATCGCTTTCACAGTTCTGTCAAATTAATGGAAGATATAGTAAAAATTTGCACAATCAGTCGCAGTAAATGGAGAAAGTCATCTGCTCAGCCTTAATTATGTCATTCTTAAACATTTTGAGTAAATGTTGTATTAAATTAAAGTAGAGAACCTATTGATCCATATTATACCACTATATTCACAAATCAAATTAGAAACCATAAGTAAAATTTTGATTTGTTGTTGTGATGTGTTAGGTTGCTAGCTGCAAAGTGGCTACTTTGCTCACTTGCTAATGTTGATGTGGTTTAAGGCTATATTTCTGCTCTTCCTCTGAAACAGGAAGAAGCAGAGACACTGCAAGAAGTGACCAGATCCTGTCATGCACATGCACTCTGCTGTAGACATGATTTACCCTCTGATTCTCTCTGGAATTTTACTTCACATCACAGGTCAACTTCTGACAGCCGATGAAAATGGTTGAATATGTAAAATATATTTTTATATCTCAAAATCAACTTATTGTATAACTGATACAACTAGTTTCTCAAAAAGTGAAATGATCATACATAATCTTCTCAAGCAAAGAGAGAAAGAGCTCTAGTGAGCATCAGTGTCAAAATATGCTAATTTGTGATTGATAAAACTTAATACACTTGCCACCCAGATCCCGTTATTAGTGGAACAGAGATGTAAATAAAAGTGTGATGTAACTTAAAGAAGTGTGGAAGTGCATCAGTTACTAACTTTGTGTGTTAAAATGCAGTTATTGTGATTGGTTTGCTCAGTAAACTTTGCTGCTGTCTGGTTGACCAAGGCTTCAACTCTAATGAAACACACCTGAACAAGCTAATCAAGGTCTGAAGGGTTACTAGAAAGCTACAGGCAGGTGAGATTAAATTAAGGTTGGAGTTGAACTCTGCAGGGCTGTGGCTCTCCAGGACCGGAGTTCACGGTTAGTTTATTTAATGAGTGATATGTTGCTTTCTTTATATTTTTTTTCTGTATTGTTTGTGCATAAAATGCAGATCTACTCTAAACCTGAAGATCCACCGATATACAGCACTATAAATGATGAAAACCCAAATGTAAGTAGACCAGACATGCACTGATGTGATGAAATTTCAGACATGAATATATCATGTTTATTATGCAATCCCTTTTTCTACAGGATCTCAACAAGGACATAATCTACTACAGTACTATTGATGATGTTCCTGGGAGTGAAGCAGTGAGGCCTCCAGCAGGCGGAGCGATATACAGCATAATATACAGCACTGTGGATCCACACTGACTGCAACAGTGAAGAACTCAGGAACAGAACCTTCTGACCATGAGAAACAAAATCAGGATCAGAGGACTGTCATCACAACTTTTTTGTAGTTTTTTGTATTATCTGCTTATAATTTCTTCACTGTAAGTTTACTTGTACAGTTTTATGTTGTTTGCATTAATACAAACAAGCATGGGCCTATTTATGATGAAATAAAAGTATTTTGCAGTTGTATGTGTCTTGGTTTCAGGTTGTCCTATCTCTTGTTTTCTAATAAGTATACACATGCAGCCCTGGAAGTATTTTGCAATTTTACTTGTGGATTTAGTATACACACTAATTTTGAATGTCCGTCACCAAAGATGGTCTGCTCATACTGTACATATATATATATATGAAAAAAAGTGAAGGTCCAGTGAAAGTGACATGACATACAGCCAAGTATGGTGACCCATACTCAGAATTCGTGCTTTGAATTTAACCCATCCAAAGTGCACACACACACACAGCAGTGAACACACACACACCCAGAACAGTGGGCAGCCATTTATGCTGCGGCGCCCGGGGAGCAGTTGGGGGTTCGGTGCCTTGCTCAAGGGCACTTCATTCGTGGTATTGCTGGCCAGAGACTCAAACCCACAACCTTAGGGTTAGGAGTCAAACTCTCTAACCATTAGGCCACGACTTCCCCTGTCGTCACACACTTTTAGCACACACTTTGTGGTCAGTGCATATATGTGTGTTTCGGCCTGTGAACAGCACTGTAAGTAGAGCAGAAGTCAGTGTTTCTGCTTGAATGTTTAAGCACTGCTTCTATACTTATGTTTTTGATTTCGGTCCAACACCCACAGTGCAGATTCTCACATTATTTTGTTTTTTGTTCAGCAGTTCAGCACACTCATTACAGAAACCAATGCAACTTTGCTTAAAGAAATCTCTCTCTCTTTCTCTCTCTCGCTCTTTCTTTCTGATATACAGAGAAGAAATGTAGCCTGCATATGCCAAAAAATAAATAGTGGCAAACATGGTATCTACCAACAAACATTTTATTACAAAAACACCTGACATAACTGCATTCACAAAAAAATATAGTTCACTTAGTAACTGCACAAACATATTCATATAGCTTTATAAGAGGAGAGAATAAATCATATATTTTAAAATTTCTGGTGAAAGTTTCCCCATCCATTATTTACTGTCAAATCAATGGGGATTATTTTAATGAAAAAATTTATACTTTTATGTTAGATATTTTTAGATTTTGAACATGCATTTTTATTTTTAAATCAAATTTAGCCTTTTTTTTTAAATCATTTATACCAACACCCACGAACCCCTTCCCTCAACTCCACCCCATTTGAAACATTTTAATTAAAAAATGTAAACAAAATAAAAAATATTTATTTTGTTGTAAAAGAGCTCAAATTATTACATTTGTTGAACAATAATAAAAAATAAACTAACAATTAAACATTTAAACTTTGTGTGCTTTAATCACTTTCACAGTTCTGTCAAATTAGTGGAAGATATAGTAAAAATTTGCACAATCAGTCGCAGTAAATGGAGAAAGTCATCTGCTCAGCCTTAATTATGTCATTCTTAAACATTTTGAGTAAATGTTGTATCAAATTGAAGAAGAGAACCTATTGTTCCTCGAGGACAAATAAGTGTCCGTCTTTTCTATATTCAAAGTATTCCCAAACTGACAACTAACTTGTATTTCGACGTGGGATAGAGATTAGAGATAATGGCCTTTGTCTCTGATGTTGTCTCCGCTGTATGTGTGGGTGGAGCAAGAGAACAGTTAAGTGGAAAGTTGTTGCCTAGGCGCAGGTGAGAGCTGCAGCATTTATTTTCTCCCAATACCATAGATAAGCAAATGTACATGGTATGATAACCGTACATGTTTATATCGTAACAGCCCTAGTGGCGCAATACGTTTTAGTGCTATATGAGAGGAAACAAGGGAAGTTACTACAAACACAGTTAAAACAGCTCAGATACGGGAAGAGAAACTTGCACAATGGTCACATATGAAAAGACAAAAGTATTCTACATTTCAGTAGGGTTTTGGCTTATTTTAGGTGAGTTTTAAATGTGATACTCTGTTTTTAATCAATCCTGTTTATCATTTTGTAATGATATTTTTTTGTGCTTAGTTGTTCATCTCGCTTTTAATGTGTTCTTGTGAAGACAACTTATTGTAAACTCTGAACATTACAACAGTGTGTGTGTGTTGTGTTTAGGTGTTGAATGCTACAGCAGTGGGTCATATAATAGATTAACTGTTAAGACTGGAGGATCTGTCACCATCCCATGTTATTATGACGAGAAATACACACAGCAGAAGAAATACTGGCGTTCAGAAACTGATAACTCCAGAACATACACAAACACAACAGAGGAGAATCTGTCAGTAATTGATCATCCTGATCAGAATCTCTTTACTTTGACTATGAGAAACCTGAAGAACACAAAACATGATGGACGCTATCATTGTGCTGTGAAGATTGAAGGAAAACCGACTGTCATATATGATATTTATCTCCAGGTTCAGTCTGGTATGAGATTTTGTAGTTATTTTAATCAATTATAATGTCAAATATGTGTTTAATCAAATCAAATGATGTGTGTGTGTGTGTGTGTTCAGTTCCTGATGTGTCTGTGGTGAGCAGCAGTGTATCTGGACATGAAGGTGGTGATATCAGTGTTCAGTGTTTCTACACGCTTAGATATAAGAATAACGTCAAGCAGTGGTGCAGATATAAAGATAAGAGGTGTTACACAGTGGGGAGGACTAACACATCCCAGAATTCATCAGTACAGATCAGTGATGATGGGAGAGGATCCTTCACTGTGCTGATGACTGGACTGAGACTCACTGATTCTGGCTGGTACTACTGTTCTGCTGGAGAGGCACTGAATCCTGTTCAACTCACTGTAATCAAGGCAGAACCAGACAAAGAGAAAGACACGTTAGTATTCAAACATTTCTCATTGACATTTCTCAAAATCATCTTCCTAGAATTATTCTAGATTTGTCTGCGTTTTGTTGTCATGCACTATTTCCTCGATTTATTTAGCCTTTTACTCTAACAATCATTTCCTCATTGCCTTTGTGATATTTCTTTTAAAGTTTTTGTGAAACAGGAGATCACAAGAATAATAATGCAACTGAAATCATTGACAAAAAAACAAAAGTACCTCATTATTTAAAAAAAAAAAAATAATCTTAAACCAATTCTTCGGCTATTAGGCTGAAATATATTAACAGAGCTCTGGTGAACATTTATTTCAGATACGGCTCATTTTCTGGTCTCTTTTATGCAGATGAATTAGTCCCACATCTTTTTTTTGGAGCTCTTTAAATAAAAAGATTTCAGAATGTTTCTGTATTTCCCACAGAAATAATGAACTCCTGACTGTGTGGCTTCCGGTTTCAGCTGTACTTCTGCTGTTATTGATTCTGATCAGTGTTTTCTGCTGGAGATGTCAGTTCAACCTACATTTTTATTTGTTTGAAAATTCATTTCATTCAATGTCATGTTATAATTTATTTAATCAGCACAGATTGTACAATTGTACAATTCTGTTAGTCATTAATTATTGTTTCTCTCTCTTTTTTTTTCTTTTTTTAAATGAAGATCAAGACAAACAGCAAATCAGAGAGATAAACGGCAGCAGAACCACTGACATGGTAAGTCATTAGTTTATGAGAATCTATATATGAACATGTTTGTTTGACAGTTTCTTTGGCTTTTATTTTGAAACTTTCTCTAACATCTCTATCATTCTCTAAACTGTAAGTGTAATTTTCTGATCAGTTTTATGAGACTTCAACACTCTGTGCCATGTCTGCATCATGTCTGAAAATGTAGTAACTCACCCAAAACATTTAATTCAGACTTCAAAACTTAGTTATTGTGTCAGTAAATTGGCCAGTGCTCCAAAGTTTATTTGTCATTGTGTGAGCTGCACTGGTCAAAAGCAGACATAATTCACATTCCATGTCATAGATATTTATGAAATATACGTGTAAGTCTGACTGATTTTGATTCCTGAACAAATCATGCTGCATTGGGAATCAAGCAAGCAAATGTGCATTTAGTTGTTGTACAAATTGTAGTAAGTCCAAATTACCCTGTGCACACATGTGCTAAAACGTGTATTTTTCTTAAATGAATAAGAATTTTAAATCTGGTGTGAACAAGAAATGTATTCTCATTCAGCAAGTGCTAAGATCCACCTAGAGAGGTTTCATCATCAAAACCAATCAAAAAAGATTTTAGGTCAAAATAAGACAAGAAAATGCATTTGTTGTTTTTTTCTCCTTACTTCTCATATGCATTAGTTTGGCCATGAAACCTGTAGTTTATTTAATGAGTCATATGTTGATTTCTTGATATTTTTTTCTGTATTGTTTGTGCATAAAATGCAGATCTACTCTAAACCTGAAGATCCTCCGATATACAGCACTATAAATGATGAAAACCCAAATGTAAGTAGACCAGACATGCACTAATGTGATGAAATTTCAGACATGAATATATCATTTTTATTATGCAATCCCTTTTCTACAGGATCTCAACAAGGACATAATCTACTACAGTACTATTGATTTTGTTCCTGGGAGTGAAGCGGTGAGGCCTCCAGCAGGCGGAGCGATATACAGCATAATATACAGCACTGTGGATCCACACTGACTGCAACAGTGAAGAACTCAGGAACAGACCTTCTGACCAAAAGAAACAAAATCAGCAGCAGAGGACTGTCATCACAGCTTTTTTGTTGTTGTTGTTGTATTATATCTGCTTAATTTCTTCACTGTAAGTTTACTTGTACAGTTTTATGTTGTTTGCATTAATACAAACAAGCATATTAAAATGATATAAAAGTATTTTGCAGTTGTATGTGTCTTGGTTTCAGGTTCCTATCCTTGTCCTATGCCTTGTTTTCTAATAAGTATACACACGCAGCCCTGGCAGTATTTTGCGGTTTTACTTGCGGATTTAGTATACACACTAATTTTGAATGTCCGTCAACAAAGATGGTCTGCTCATACTGTATATGCATCACACACTTTGTGGTCGGCTCATATATGTTTCGGCCTGCACTCTGTGGTCTGCTGCTGATCGGCAGTGAATAGTATACATGTTTTTATTTCATCACGTTTAAACTATTGTAATTCTCTCTATTTTGGTGTCAACCAGGCCTCTCTCTAACGCTTGCAGTTAGTGCAAAATGCAGCAGCTCGACTTTTAACACAAACACGTAAACGGGAACGTATTTTGCCTATATCATCATCACTACATTGGCTTCCGGTTCGTTTTAGGATTGATTTTAAGGTTTTACTGTTTGCTTATAAATCCTTAAATGGCCTAGCACCAACTTACCTTTCTGACCTTTTACAATTGCACGTCCTATTAAGGTCTCTGAGGTCTGCTGATCATATGCTGCTGACAGTCCCTAGAGTAAGACTGAAGCACAGGGGTGATCGTGCTTTTGCAGTAGCTGCCCCTAATCTCTGGAACTCACTACCTTTTGTCTGTGAGAATGGCCCCAAATTTAACTGCTTTTAAAACTAGTCTTAAAAACATATTTTTATTCTTTGCCGTTTAATACAGTCTGAGAGCTGTGGGGTTTTTGTTTTTGTTTGTTTTCTGATTTGTAATGTTTTGTATATTACCCCTTTTATTGTTGTTGTTTGTTTTATGACCATTTTATATGTACAGCACTTTGGTCGACTACTGTTGTTTTTAAATGTGCTTTAGAAATGAATTAAACTTGAAACTTGAAACAGCACTGTATTCGGAGCAGAATACCTTTGGATGATATTATGCACTGTAGATGATGATGATAACTTCAATCTCTTTGCAATTTTTCTCTGAGAAACTCCTTTCTGATATTGCTCCACTATTTTTCGCCGCAGCATTGGGGGAATTGGTGATCCTCTGCCCATCTTGACTTCTGAGACACACTGCCACTCTGAGAGGCTCTTTTTATACCCAATCATGTTGCCAATTGACCTACATATACAAACCCGATTCCAAAAAAGTTGGGGCAAATTGTGAGTAAAAAAGGAATGGAATAATTTACAAATCTCATGAACTTATATTTTATTCACAATAGAATATAGATAACTTATATAATGTTGAAAGTAAGACATTTTGAAATGTCATGCCAAATATTGGCTCATTTTGGATTTCAGGAGTGCTACACATTCCAAAAAAGTTGGGACAGGTAGCAATGAGAGGCCGGAAAAGTTAAATGTACATATAAGGAACAGCTGGAGGACCAATTTGCAACTTATTAGGTCAATTGGCAACATGATTGGGTATAAAAAGAGCCTCTCAGAGAAGAGAACCTACTGATCCATATTATACCACCATATTCACAAATCAAATTAGAACCCATAAGTAAAATTTTGATTCGTTGTTGTGATGTGTTAGGTTGCTGGCTGCAAAGTGGCTACTTTGCTCACTTGGTAATGTTGATGTGGTTTAAGCCGATATTTCTGCTCTTCCTCTGAAACAGGAAGAAGCAGAGACACTGCAAGAAGTGCCCAGATCCTGTCATGCACATACACTCTGCTGTAGACATGATTTACCCTCTGATTCTCTCTGGGATTTTACTTCACATCACAGGTAAACAAATATAATACTCTATAAATAGCATTATTAAATTACTATTTTATGATCTTTTTTAACATCTATTGTTAGAATAGTTTAACATGAATTCCTTAAGCTAGTAAATGTTTACTATTGCAACTTTTCCATAATGTGCAGTTTATGGATGTTTACATTTTTCCCTTCACTTAATCTTGTCTACAGATGGTGCATGTGAAATCTGGATCACCTGGCATTATTACATGTCTGTATGATAAAAAACATAAAGAAACATAAATACTGGGTGTGGGGTCACACTGGGTCTCTTGCAGTATATTGGCATATGCATGAAAATATTCCCTCACTGATTATCCAGCCCAGAGTATTTTTACAGTGCAATGGAAGAATATAAAGACCTCAGACTCTGGATATTACTGGTGTGCTGTGGAGATCAGTGACTATAATGCTGCCTTCATGTGCTGTCGGAAATGTGGAGGGCGTTCATGTGCAGTTTTTACCTAGAAAACTCGTATTTGCTCTCCAGTGTTGTACTGTTTTTGTTCATTTTTCCTGTTTTTTTGTTTTGTTTTGTTTCTCAAACATGAGCAGTTTTACCAGGCTTGAACTGCTGAACACACTACAAAATCTTCTACCGGATTTAATTATTCAAACGTTTTGCTGAACGTTGTAGTGGCGGGAGTAGCGGCGCTGATCAAATGCTTCAGGTCACTCAGATGGGGGAAGTGAGCCAGGTGTAACGAAGAAACATGCTACCTATCAGATTGTGCTACCAAAAATATATTTGCATTATTTTAAGGGAAAAGTTTAGGGTATGGGTAAGTTTGGACACAAGAATAAGATGCTGGTATCACTGGACTTGTGTGTGTGTAGGTGATGTAAAAACAGGCATTTGGACCGAAGCACTGTGAGGCAAGTGAGGGGGAGACTCAAAATGTTTCTAAACATAAAAAGCATTTTTCTCCGTTTGTGTTGTTTTACTACTTACACAATTATTTAAAGTATAAAACATTTTTATTAACAATGCACCGTGTGGTACCATTTTTCACTATGGATTTGTGCTACCTATAATTTAATGGGAGGTAGCACAATCTGAGCGGGTAGCACAAATCGTCAGAACACCGGTGCGCTCATGAAGCTCAGACAGCGGAGATTTCGAACACTGTTGCCTAGCATCCATCTGGTGAATCTCCGTTCTCTACCCAACAAAACGGTCAAACTTCTTCTGCTCTCCCAGACAAACAAGGATTTTTTAAACTCTGCTGCTCTGTGTTTCACGGAAACCTGGCTGAATGACGCCATCCCAGACAGCGCGCTAAATCTGTCGGGCGTTAAGCTGTTCACATCGGAACGCGACGCAGAATCAACGGGGAAATTGCGAAGCGGCGGGACATGTTTTTACATCAATGAAAGGTGGTGTACAGACGCAACAGTGCTAAAGAAAACGTACTGTTCTGATCTAGAAGTGCTCTTCATAAACTGAAAACCATTCTATTGGGAAAGTGGACAGAGTCTTGTATAAACAGTTTAAATACACACTGGAAAAGGAGATCAAAGAGCAATTATTCTGGAAAGCTATGGAACCAGTTCTCTTCCAGTGACCCTGCTTCAATGTGGAAAGGTCTGAAAGACATCACCAATTACAAGACTGTGGAGAATCAACAACTGGCACACGATCTGAATGAATTTTATTGCAGGTTTGAAAAAACACCATTCACACCTCCTGCAACCCCCCCTCTCCCCACCTCCTGCACTTCAGATCAGTGAAGATGATGTGCGTCAGGTCTTCAGAAAGAACAAGAGATAAAAGGCACCAGGCCCAGACGGCGTGGCACCAACCTATCTGAAAACCTGCTCTGACCAGCTGGCCCCCATCTTCACACATATCTTCAACACATCACTGGAGCTGTGCGAAGTCCCTTCATGCTTCAAACGCTCCACCAAAGAAACCCAAAATTACTAATGACTACAAACCTGTGGCTCTAAAATCTGTGGCCATAAAATCATTTGAAAGACTGGTTTTGGCTTATCTGAAGGACATCACTGGACCCTTACTGGACCCCCTGCAGTTTGCCTACTGAGCAAACAGGTCTGAGGATGATGCAATCAACATGTGACTGCACTATATTCTGCAACATCTAGACAGACCAGGGTTTTATGTGAGGATCCTGTTTGTGGATTTTAGCTCGGCTTTCAACACCATCATTCCAAACCTCCTCCTGTCCAAACTAATTCAGCTAACTCAGATATCTGTCAGTGGATCACCAGCTTCCTGAAAGACAGGCAGCAGCCAATAAAGCTAGGAAAATTCTCATCCAGCACCCGTACGATCAGCAATCCCAGGGTTGCGTCCTCTCCCCACTGCTCTTCTCCCTCTACACCAGTGACTGCACATCTAAAGACCCCTCTGTCAAGCTCCTGAAGTTTGCAGATGACACTACAGTCATCAGCCTTATCCAGGATGAAGATGAGTCTGCCTACAGACAGGAGGTTAACGAGCTGGCTGTCTGGTGCAGTCTTAACAACCTGGAGCTGAACACGCTCAAAACAGTGGAGATGATAGTGGACTTCAGGAGGAACCCCCTGCTCTCCCCCCAATCACCATCATGAACAGCACTGTAACAACAGTGGAGACATTCAGGTTCCTGGGCACCACAATCTCTCAGGACCTGAAGTGGGACACTCACATTGAGTCTATTGTTTAAAAGGCCCAGCAGAGGTTGTACTTCCTTCACCAGCTGAGGAGGTTCAGCCTGCCAGAGGAGCTGCTGAAACAGTTCTACGTAGAACACACAACACTATTATACATTTATTTATTTAACACACATACTTTTTTACATTTCAAATTTGCACATATCATACCTGTACATACATAATTGTCTATATTATAAATTGTGTTTTTGTACATTGTATATTTTGTATATTATTCTTTTTATTATCTGTGTCCTGTCTTGTCACTATCATTCTGTTGCACTGTGGAGCTTCTGTCACTAAAACAAATTCCTTGTATGTGTAAACATACCTGGCAATAAATTCTGATTCTTATTCTGATTATAGCTGACATCCATACTACAAAAACGTACTTACTCTGTAGAAACGCGAGTGTTGATTACTGATGCCAAAAAAAAGAGAAACCTATTGAAATGGGTTGCTTGTGGCACATTGCTATGTAGTTTCCGCCACGCTGCATCACTGATCTTTTGCATAAAAACATAAAACAACAGTCAGGGATCCATCTGTAATAAACTCAAATGACCCTCACAGGTGACCTCCTGCTCTACACCAGCACTTTCCTGTGTAATTCCTCATGGTTGTGTTCTTGGTATTTGACGAACACATCATGTCTGTTCAGGCGTCCTGTTTGGGAGTCTCCTCTAGTGGTGTGTGGGGTCGTACTGCTGGTCCTGACTGTGTTTTCAGCACTTTGGAAGTTGTGGCAGCTATGAAATAAGTTTCCAAGGTTATTTTTTATTTATTTATTTTTGTGTGTGTGTGTGTCTGTGTGTGTGTGTGTTTGTTTTCTGTCTTATAAATTAATTAAATTAAAAATCATTTGTTTTTCTTAATTTAACCAAATTTGATTTAGAATAAAAAGGATGCATTCTAATGTTTCTGGGCATTTTTTATTTCTTTGTTTCATTTTGCAGAGAAAAAGTAGAAACATCAAGGGGCAAATGAAATGAATGATGATCTCACAGTCAGTGCAGTTATCTTACCATCAACATTAAATCAAAAAAGACCCCATTTACATTCTTAATGTACTGTATGTTCCTCTTCTTTAGTGGAAGTATTATCTGTGTACATTATTCCAAAAACAAAAAAATGTTTATTGAAAGATGATCATTCTTCACTTGGAAATAATGAGAAACGTTAAGCTATCTATGCAATGTAGTGGAATAAAAAGTGAGAAATTATGCTTTTGAATATAATGAAGTAAAAGTTTACTTTTCCCAGAATGAAAATACACTGATGCAATTTACAGATCATTTTTTCCTGACTAAATGTTGTAAAACTGATGCTTCAAAGAAAAAAACAGTACATACAGTTGCTTTAATAAGAAATGACATAATGGAGTGCAATGAAAATCTTTACTGCAGATCCACAACTCATGATGATGGTGTGACTGGTGTCCAAATGGGACGAAATGTTTTCTGCTGAGCTGTTCCAGCTCAGGCCCAGATGCTCAAACAAAGGAGCCTTGTGATGGGAAACACCAAACTCATGGACATTCATGATGAAGAAGATCATAAAGTGAACTGATGGACACTTTAACTCTTTAAGTGTCTTTATGAAGTCTAAGAGAGTCCTGCAGACTGGAGAAACTCAAGACTGGTGTAATATTTGACATTCCTTCACATTTAACAGGAAGATCATATTTCATTGTAATGCATTTTTCATGTCATGTATTTCACATTTATCTGTCTGTAAGTAAGCACAAGCCTTTTGAGTGAATTGTGCTGTGTGAAGATGTTTTTACCATGAGCAGTAATTCTCAGCTAACAGAAACTGTGTGAGAGAAATGTGAATGTTTTAAAAAAAAACATACAGAAGCACCCATATCTCACTGTTTGCCATAATAGAGACAATTTTATCTCTTGTTCTGTGTTTTATCAGCATATAAATGATGAAAAGCTTTTGTCAACTATTAATCTCTGTACAGAAATAGTGCTTCATTCACATCCTGTTTCAAGTCCTATTAAAATTTTTATTTGAAGTTGTTTGTCATGTACTGCATATAAATAAATGTAAGAAACTCACTTCAGCAGTGACCTCTTCTAGTAGTTCTATAATTGTAAAATGAGAACTAGAGAACGAAGTTATACCCAGAAGCCTCAGAGGAAAACACTTTGATATCAACTGCATTGCAAGTAAAATAATTTTTTTTTTTTTTATCAGAATAATCTTACATGCCTCGACCAAGTGATGCATTTGTAACTTGTGATTTTTGCAACATTTGCAATCAAGCATTATGACATTTTATTGTAAATTAAGTTTTTGTGACATAAGCAACTGAAGAGCACAGATGCAGGAAGTGAGAGACTGAGACTGTGAGAACTTAAGATCATATACTTCTCCTTGAGACATAAGCTGTTTCTGTAGCATTATCACACGATGAAGAGGCAGGGAGAAGAAACATTGCAACGATGTAACAAAAGGAATAACAATTTGAAGTTCATTGTGTTTTTCCTTTGGCTCATAACAGGCAAGTGTTCTGTATTTGTAATTTAGTTTATTCATAACATTAGTTGACGTTCTCTGTCTAATTCTTTTATAATTAGACTTTTATTAACAGAGAAATTTATTTGTCATATCACTGGATTATTTAATGTGTTATTATTTAGTGTTGTGGTATTTTTGACTAATTAATTTTGTTGAGGATTTCTTTTTCTTGAAAATGCTAGTTAATGTTATTGCATTGGAACAAACTTATCTACAAGTAATACTTTTTCACTCAAAAACTGGGGGTGGAATTAATTCCAAAATGAAACCTGTGCTAACTGAAAGAAAACAATCTGACAAAACTGATTGAATTTAAGATTTGATGATAATGTAGCTTACTGAAATATTTCAGCAGTATTTAAAAGGCAGTATTTAACACTCTGGGCTTCTTCGGTCAAAAAAAAAAAAAAAAAAAAAAAAAAAAAAAAATAAAAACAAATAAGCAGAAAGGACGGTGGCAAACAGAAAAAAAACCACCAAAACAACAAAAAACAAACACAAAAACAGCAGGTGCTGCAAATGCCAACACGTTTCTTTGTTGTGTTGTGAGCATTTGCAAATGCTCACAACGCAACCAAATAAAGAATTTTATTTGCAGTGTGTTTCTTTATTTGGTTGTGTTGTGAGCATTTACAGCGCATGTGTTGTCAAATTAATGAAGTTGTTTTCTTAATTTGCAGGTGCTTTTTCTATTTGCAGCACGTTTAGCTCTCTCAGCCACCTTAAGAATGTCTTAAAGGTCTACGAACTTTATTTAATATTTGTTTAATGCATCAGATGGCACATAAAAAAATTATTTTAAATGCTTTCATTCTGTTTTAATGTGAAATATTGAATTTATAAAAAAAGTAATAAATAAATAATTAAATAAAAATATATTCATTCTAATGGAAAAATAGCTTATTAAAATTGTATAAATATTGCATAGTATAATAAAATCCCCTCAAAATTCTAAATAATAATCATAAAATATTATTGAACAAAATGTATTACATAGATTTTCCTGAAAAAAAGAAAAAAAGAAAGAAAGAAAAAAATTACATTTCAAGGCTTCGTGAACTTTTGACAGCGAAGGAGCCAAGTGTGTCTTCTAAACGAAGAGGCCCAGAGGGTTAAAAGGCAGTATTTAAAAGGCTGGTAATGTTTTTTGTTGTTGTTGTATGTTTGTTTGTTTTTTACCTCAAATTAGTTACAGGATTTCCAGCTCAGTACAAGGGTTAAGATGAACCTAGTGAAGGTAGAAAAGTGGTTAAAAGGCAAGAATGAATGAATGAATAAATAAATAAATAAATAAAACATTGAAGGAAATAGTGATCAGTCACAGTACACAAAATAATGCATGTTACCTTATACATTCAAATTAATTTTAATCTAAAATCTTGATTTAAAAAAGGTCAAATTATGTGATTTGCATTAGCTACCTGTAAGCTATAAACTTAAATACTAAAAGAAAAACTTTAATTAATTGTGCTAAAAAAAAGTGTAGCATGTATACATGCATCTAAATAAGATTGTTCTATCATTAACACTGACAAAAAACTCAAACTCAAAAGTTGATCTTTTTTTTTTTTTTAATTTATCCAGGTCCTGAATGCAAAACCGTTTCAGCAAGCAGACTGTTAACGGTTCAGACTGGAGGATCGCTCATTATTCCATGTTATTATGACAGAAAATACACTGAACACAAAAAATACTGGTGCTTTGATGCCGGGGAAGCATTCAATTACTGCAGTATTCTGGCATATGCTAACGAAACCAAAGGAAAAGTGTCAGTAATTGATCATCCAGATCAGAGTTTCTTTACTGTGACTATGAGAAACCTGCAGCATGAAGACACTGGAGGTTATTGGTGTGTTGTGGAGATCGGAGGAATATTTCAACCAGATGAGAAAGAGCAGCTTTATCTGACAGTTCAATCAGGTATGAGGCGTGTTTCACATTCAATTGAAAAATTCTACTAATTCCTCAGAAATCACAATCCTAAATGAATGGTGTGTGTGTGTGTGTGTGTGTGTGTGTGTGTGTGTGTGTGTGTGTGTGTTCAGTTCCTGATGTGTCTGTGGTGAGCAGCAGTGTATCTGGACATGAAGGTGGTGATATCAGTGTTCAGTGTTTCTACAGTTCTGGATATAAGAATAAACTCAAACAGTGGTGTAGATATAAAGATCAGAGATGTTACAAAGAGAAGAAGACTGACACATCCCAGGATTCATCAGTTCAGATCAGTGGTGATGGGAAAGGATCCTTCACTGTGCTGATGACTGGACTGAGACTCACTGATTCTGGCTGGTACTACTGTTCTGTAGGAAAACAGGAGGCTCCTGTTCAACTCTATGTCTCTGGTAAAACTCAGTCACTAATCAGATCCACACAGCATTTCTTGATTGAAGAAAAAATACAAAATAAACTAAAATATTGTTTCATCTTTTCCTGTGTCTCTAGAAAATTCACAGGTTTCTGTCACTGAACCAAAACCAGGTAATACAGACTCTTACTGGAGTTTATGACAATTATAATAAATCATTTTAATATCTTCTTAACTTTATTTGACAGAAGTTGTTACCTCTGAAGGATTTGTGAGAAATAGGTTAGTACCTTTTTTAAATGTAAGTAAGATTTAAATTTTCTGTCATGGGATTTATTAGATTTTTATATTTGTTCTGCATTACAGAGTTGAAATTATTGTCTTTCAGATTATTTATTTATTTATTTATTTTGTATTTTTGCATGTGGTGCTGTCTTTGCTTATTTATTTAATAATTTATTTATTTATTCATTTATTTATTTTTAGTTCTCCAAAACCAGGTAATTCAAACTGAATGCATAACATATTTAATATAATTTTGCTTAATTCCCTTTTATTAAAAATAATTTCCCTTTCCTTACAGCAACTGTGAGCACAGACACCAGCACTGAGAAGAACATGTTAGTATTAAGATGGTTTCATTATTCAGATTCTTTTTTTTTTTTAACACTGCGTCCTAAATCTAAATTATGTGACTTGTTCAACACTCATATTTGTATCTTTGTTCTGTTGTCGTATCTTTCTACCTATTCTGTCTTTCAGATGGCACAAAGAGGAGCGTTTCTGTCTGTCACAGAATTAGAGATCGCAGGCTCTTCTCACACTGACCTGGAGGAATTTTGAGTGTCTATAAATAAAAGAGAGATAGTGCTAAACTCACATGAGATTTGAATTTGCTTGATTGGAAGTGACTGTCTGATTGACATGTAAACCAACCAATTTGTTTTCAAAGTCTGTTTAGGGGCGGGATTATCTGAAATCAGTTACTGTGATAATAGAGACCAATGAAGAAAGAATAATTCAAATAGTGGCGCGACAGACTCACATCATAAAAACATCAAAGCACTGATTATTTCACAGACAGACTGGTGGAATATAGAGTTCTGCTTGAGGAGGACGACTAGTTTACTGACTCCAGCTAAACTGCAGTCGTCTGAGACTGAACTCCATCCACCTTATTTTGCAATGTGTAAGTAAACTATTTTCTGTTAATGTGTGAGACTCCTGAATCATTAGCTGCTATACTGTAGGTAAATAACTAGAGGAATAGCAAAGTGCAGTAAACCATAAGACTATTTGTGATACAATCCAGTGTGTTTATGATTATGATAGTAGATTAAAATTATGATAAAAAAAAATACCAGTTTGTCATTTCTCCTAATAAATCCCAATATCAGTCTCTGTGTAAGGACTAGGAGCAGTAGATGAAATGTCAGTATTTGGAGAGTTTTCTTATTGTCCTTTTATGGTCATAGTTCCTGTTTCCTGTTTGGTTGTTAAATTATCATGTGATCACCCATATCTCTCCTTTTGGGTTCTAGGTCTTAAGTTGTGTCAGTGGCATCATTAATTGAATAAGCATAAATCATTTGATAATTAACTTAGCAAAACTGTATAAAAATTAGTTTTTTAGTTGATAGAATTCGTTTGACATAATACCCAAAAAAATATTTTACTTGAAAACACATAAAACAGGGTTCATTATAATTAGTTAATGCATTACTTCAAGTATGCTCAACTTACAATTAATATTTTTTTTTAGTCTATTGTTTTTTTGTTTTTTTTTTATCTTAATGTGTACATTCGCAGAAAATAAGGTACAGAACTGTCACTGAGGCAGTACCCTTTGAAAAACTGTTAATATGTACCATTTAAATTAGATTTAAATAAGGTACAAAGATGTAACTTGTAGATCTTCTGTACCTAAGGTTACCACCCCAGTGACAGCTTTGTACTTTTCTTAGAGTGTTAATATACTGTTCATTGTTAATGTTTGTGTGTAATACATTAATGTTATTTTATACATGCTGTGTATTAGTATATGCAGATTAACCTATAGATGTAGATAACAGTAGTGTTCATCCTTAGTTCATGACACCTGAAGCATTGACTAATGCTAACAAATAGAAACTTTAATACTTTTGATGACTGAACACCCAAATAATGGAAGAAATATTTATTCATATTTTTTTATGAATATGTCTATACACCCCTTAGCCAGAGCATGCAAGATGTGTAAGAGCACTGAGAACAAAACAAAAAACAGAAGTTGGCTAGTTGTGCCACACTATTGCAGTGAAAAACTCATGCAGGAAACATAAGCAAGAGCAAGTGCAATGGCCTCAAAAATATGAAAAAAACAAAACTATTCTACTTTTCAGTCAGGTTTTCGCTTCGCTTAGGGAATGTGAAGATAGAACAAATTAAGAAGTGTTTTATTGATAATCCTGGACATAGTAAAGGTTTTTTTGGTGTTTGTTTACGTGTTGAATGTGATGTCAGTAGGTCAAATCATATTTTAACTATTCAGACTGGAGGATCTGTCACCATCCAGGGGTGGATCTAGAAAATGATGTTTAGGATGGCAAGGGATCATTAGGGTCCAAGCACCAATGGCCCATGATTAGAGATCTAACTGAAATGAATCTCATGATGTGGTTTTTAAAGGAAAGTCCAACCTGAATCTTCACTAAAAGTTAGGGTTTGATGAAACAGATTACATCAACATGCCGTCAAAAGGGCAACTGACTTTCAAAATGAATCGCTCCCTCTTACTATTTAAAGGAGAAGTCAGAAATAACCTTTAAAACATGCTCACTGTCATAAGCTATGAGATCATAATATATGTGTGGACTTCTATTCAATATTTTATTTTTAGACAAACTGCATGTCATAGGATGTCAATTTCATCAGATGGCTCCCTGAAGACCGCGTGGGGCTGCAGAAAAGTTTATTGCTCTTAAATATTTGATAATTCCACCTTTTCATAGTGTGGTATCCGAAGTTACAAAAATACATCAAAAAACATGCAATCAGTGAAATGCCAAAAAACACTTTTATTGTTAGATTTTGAAAAATAAGTAGATGTTGTGAATAATTGTGATTAACTTTACTGGCCAAGCTCAGTGTTTGATACAGGTGGCCAGTTGATTGTCTGTGGTATACGCAGAAGTAGAATTTTCGTCATTCAGTGTAATGTTTTTGTCATTTGATGTCATGGAAATTCTCTGTTACACCAATGACAGTATCACAGTTTAAATAACAATTTCAGCATCTTATTTTATATCACAGATAAATGAGGAATGTTAAACATTGAAAAATGTGTTAAACAATAAATATTAATATTTGAATGCATTTTTGTATTGAGTAATTTGTGTTATTGATTAAATTAAGATGCCCATGAACATAGAGAGCTGCTAGGCACTGTTAAAAGGAAAAGACAAAAAGAGCAAGGAAAAGAGAAAGTTATTGAGGATTGCAATCGTCAGAATAATAGCTTGCCAATATTTCTGAACAGAGTCCCCCCTTAATATCTATCTGTCTGTCTGTCTGTCTATCTCTCTCTCTCTATCTATCTATCTATCATCGTTCTGTCTGTCTGTCTGTCTGTCTGTCTGTCTCTCTCTCTCTCTCTCTCTCTATCTATCTATCTATCTATCTATCTATCTATCTATCATCGTTCTGTCTGTCTGTCTGTCTCTCTATCTATCTATCTATCTATTTAGCTGTCTGTTTTATTTGAGACATTGTATGCATTTTCCATAAAACTCTGCTTTATTGGAATTAATTTATAAAATTCTTCTAATAAATCTCAAATACATCTGTCGCTGTGTAAAGATTAGCAGCAGTCCAAATGCATGAATGGTCAAAATTTATGGTCATTTGTTCCTTTCCTAGACCCCCCACATCTTTCAGTTTGGGTCCTAGATTTGTAAGCTAAGCTGGGTTGTGTAATGTCATGTAAATAAGTAGCAGAGATTTACTAAAAACTAAACTATAAGTTCACCGCTAATTAATGCATTATATATGATAAACTTACAATGACCAACATTTTTTTTTTTTTTTTTATTCCTTAATCTATGCTTATATTAATTTTTAAATATTTTAGGCTCCAAACCCATACTGGACTGAGACGGAGTGATGAATCCTGATTATCTCACGGTCATGTTAGTATTAACAAATTCCCATTACTGAGATTGTTTAGCAAAAATGAAATTTGATATGTTTTAAATGTTACATAATATATTGCTTTGTAAGTTTTATTTTATGAAATATGTGAAGAAAAATATTTTTGTGGCTTTGAACATCAAAAATATACATGATGTGACATCTTCTTGATGGTGTGCTATTGTATTTTATCTTTCAGATGGCATTTCTGTCTATCACAGAACTAGAGGAGGGTCAAATTATTGGAAAAGTGTTGATAATAAGCCTTATATTTTGTAGTTGTTTGACACTTTTGTAACCGATAGATGCTCTCTAACAATAGTGTGATTTCATTATAACTTTTGACCTTAACAGACTAGCAATCTTTATGTCAAATGTTAACGACTTGTAAAATTTTGTTCTGTTAATTATTTAAAAACATCAGTTTACAATACATTTCAAAACAACAGCATGTGAGATGGCAACTATTTATAGGTGCTTTCCAAACACTGCATTGTGAAGCTTTGAAACCTTTGTGAATCATTTGTTTCAAACTAGTGATTCAGACCACAATATATTCAGATCAAAATGCCAAAGTCACAAGATTTCAGTAAATGAGCATTCATTACATCATATTGTTTTTCCATGGGCCCATCCAACTTGTGGTTTTTGCACTTGACCACTGGTCTACTTATATGACGTACTTCCTGTATTTGTCCCAAGTGTTCAGACCTCAAATGTGTGCAGAACTTTTAATAACCAGATGGGACACACTTGTTGTGTTGTAAAAATGCAAGTGTACAGAGGGCTATTTTATTTTGATTTTCAACACTTTGCAGTTCAGAGGTGGAAAGAGTACAAAAATATTCTACTCAAGTAAACGTACCATTACATTAATGAAATTTTACTTAAGTACAAGTAAAAGTACCAGTCTAAAAATCTACTCAAGTAAAAGTAAAAAGTAGCTCATTTAAAATTTACTCAGAGTAAAAGTTACTTAGTTACATTTTAACAGTGGAAGGGAGGTCTCAGTTCCTGGAGGGCCACAGTCCTGCACAGTTTAGATATAACCCTAATTAAACACACCTGATCCAGTTAAATTCTGCAGGGCTATGGCCCTCCAGGAACTGAGTTTGACACCCCTGGGATAGGCCTATTAATCTCAAACTAGTTGTTTTTAATTAAAGGAATCAGTTATTTAGAATAATAAGACATTTGGGCTGTTTCCAGGCAAATCAGTATCAACAAACTCATCTTTTCAATGCAGAGGAAACGCAGAAGCTTCATCGGACATGGCATCGGACATGGCATGTATTTACACACTGTTTAGTGCAGGACAAGAATGCATTTAACCTGCTGTTAGAAATGCATGAATAATGTTTTGATTTACAAGACATAAAATGTTGAATACTCATTTGAAATAAGAAATTAATTATTAAAAAAAAAAAAAAAAGATACTTTAAATGTGAAATTAAAATGGCCAGTATGTGTCAGCAAGTGAGTCATTGCGATTGAACCGAATCATTTAAACGGTTGATTCATTCAGGAACGAAACACTGTCATGTTGCTCAGAGACGCAAAACTGTGCTATGATGGCTGTGTTTGGGATTATTTTTTGTTGTATAAACAGAGCAAAAACAGGCAATATGGTGTCTAAAACGCAAGTCTAACTAGGTAACTTAGTGTACACTTGTTTTTCTGCTTTTCTGCCCCTATTCCCATTTTTTTACTTCAAATAACTGAGGAAAAACAGTGATATGTCCTGGAGTACTCCGTTCTGTGATTCTCCAGATCACACTTGGAGTGGCCATCCTGGGCGCACTGGTAAGCTCATGCTTTGCGAAGGGTTGAATCTATTGTCGAGATTTTATAAGCAGTTTGGTCTCCAAGGAGCACGCTTAATATGGCAGATTCTGTTCCCTCTTTTCTTGCGGTTCAGGCCTTGTTTGTAAAAAATGATATTATTAATGACTAATGACTGACTCACCTGTTGTAAAAAATATAAGATAGCTGTGCTGGATATTATTATATGCGTCACTTTGACATCAAATGACCAGGGGGCAAGGAAGTCGACCGGAAGTTGAAGTCGGCCGCGTGCCGCCATCTTGTAGCAGAACTTCACTTGATAAAGCACCCCATTAACTACAAATAAACTACAATTCACAAAGACATCCAATAACTTTACATCTGAGGCGTTTAAAGACTCCATTTGTCCATTATTTATTTCTAAAGATACACGACAATGTATAAAGGGCTCCATTACCTTCTATGTTACATTATGGCCCCGTATAAACACAGTTTTTGTAAAAATAGGCTAACGATTGCGTCATAACCACTCGACTCTCTGTCGCACAGTAGAGAAATTACCGTACAGACAGGAGGAGAAGCTCGCAGGCAATCGGGGAGACGTCAAGAGATATGGCGTACTGGCGTTACATTTTAAAATACTATACAAAATAATTAATCAGAATACTTACTCCTGCTCACTCACGCCAAAGAACTCCCCGCTCAAGCTCGCCGTCTCTGCAAGATTAACGATGGCAGTTTGCAGGCACAGCTACTAGAAGATTTACATCTGTCAGACAGGTTACTGACGTCATCAAGCTTAGTTTGAGTCTGCGCGTCAGAAACGGAAGTGCTAAAAATCGCTAAAAATGGGCTTCACTTGTCTCAATTGAGTTCCAATGGGGTCGCTGTGTCCATTTCTTTTACTGTCTATGCTCAAAGTGTGCAGAGCGGGCCGTCGCCATCTTGGCAGCGCGTCACCGCGCGACTCTCCCGGATAATCGAAAATGGGCAAAAAGGCGGGAGCTGGTTGCTGAAGCCACGCCCACCTAGCGCAACGGCATTGTCAGCAGCGGCAATCCACCTGTCACTCAAGAGGCCACGCCCTTAATTATGCAGAACTTTAAGGCTTAATATAATTTAAACGGATGAGTTATAAAAAAATTCACCCCCCTCACAGTTGTCATGAAGGGCAAAATTAGCAATGTAGACCAAAATAATTTTTTTGAACCAGGCTGTAAACATGTTTTATTCTGCTGTAAAGTTGGGCATTTTAACATGGGGAGTCTATGGGACTGACTCCCTTTTGCAGCCAGCCTCAAGCGGCCAGTCGATGAATTGCAGTTTTAGTCACTTCCTTATTGGCTTCACAAGTGAGAGCGCGAGGTTGCCGCTCGGTCTGCATCTTTCTTGTGATTTTAGCGCCAGTTTGCCCTGCTGCCCATTATTTACTGACGTAGTTTCCAGGGAGCGATTTTTTTTTTTTTTTTTTTTTTTTTTTTTTTACTCAGTAATTAATGTGTTTTAAAATATAGCGAAGTACAATACTTCAAACAAAATATACTTAAGTAAAAGTAAAATTACAGATTTAAAAAAATACTTAAAAAAGCAGAAGTACACAAAAAAGCTACTCAATTACAGTAACGCGAGTAAATGTAATTCGTTACTTTCCACCTCTGTTGCAGTTTAAAATAAGCTTCTAAATGTCTGTTCAGTAGTCCCTATGTAACAAGATGACACAATTTAGTAATTGTGGAGCTTCTAATTAAGTGGTAAAAAGCAGATGCAAATGTTGTACAAAATACACAATCATCTTGCACAGAATAAAATTTGCAACATGTTTTGTTTTACTACCCAATTATGTGTAATATCTAATTTATATAACTTAGAGTGGAAATTTTTCCTCACCATTTCAAAATTTCAGGGCAAATGAGTTCCTGAACATGATGCATGATGGGATACACTTAGCTCCTGTGATTTAAGGGCACAGAGGTTTGGCATTTTTCTGACCTGGGACAATCTTGGGCACTTCCTGTTTTGTGCACACAGCCTCAAGTGACCAGGACCACAAATGTGGGTATTGTGACAGGCCCAGTGAACTCATAAACCAGTGTCTATGGTTTTTACCATACTTTACTCAGATCAGTTTTATACTTTCATTGCCAATTTATTGACACTTGTAAAATAATGAGTAGTAGTTAGTTAATAGTCTCTTGTTAGCCTGTTTAGCCAAGGTGTTTTTATGCATGTTTGGCCTTTGTTTTTGTTGCATTTAGTTTTTTCCAGCAGGAATCACCAGCATGTGGCATTCTGAGCACTTTGAAACAGTGAATCATTTTGTGAAACAGTTGGTTCAAATGATTCAAAAAAGGTTTTGAAAATGTTTTATTTTTCACATCACTAATGGCATTGCTCATATGACCATAAGTTTCATAGGCTATGTTTACATGGACACCTTGTTTCAACTGGAATGAAATCATTCTGATTGATGAATCTGAATATAGTGTTTATATGAACGCTAAATAAAGTGATCGGGTTGATTTGTACATTTAAATGTCACAAGCTTCAAATCGTATTTAATCTTTTGACAGGCACACACTGCACGAATATACAGTTCCCTTTCAGTCTGTCACGTTCAACGTTACGTGGAGCTGACGAATGGGGTCTCATTTGTCAGTCTCTTTCTGACGTAACGTCTCCATTCCCTCCTTCAGGGAACGAAGGTTACATATGTAACCTAGACGTTACTACACTTTACTAACTTTGCTTGAAATCTAGAGCAGGGTTTCTCAACTCTGGCCCTTGAGGTCCACTTTCCTGCAGAGTTTACTGTAGCTCCAATCTCACCTGCCTGTAACTTTCTAGTAATCCCGAAGACCTTGATTAGCTTGTTAATGTGTGATCTGTGAATCCCTGATCTAGAGTCTATCTTCAGCTTTTAGCCAGGTGGTGCAATACGTTTAAGTGCTATATGAGAGGAAAAAAGGGAAGTGCTGGAGTTACTACAAACACAGTTAAAACAGCTCAGATGCGGAAAGAGAAACTTGCACAATGGTCACACATAAAAATAAAGAAATATTATACTTTTTAATTGGGTTGTGGCTTATTTTAGGTGAGTATTAAATGTTAGACTCTGTTTTTAATCAATCCTGTTTATGATTTTGTAATGATACTTTTTATGCTTAGTTGTTCATGTATTTTTTAATGTGTTTTTTGAAGACTATTTATTGTTAACTCTGAACATGACAACGGTGTGTGTGTGTGTGTGTGTGTATGTGTGTGTGTGTGTGTGTGTGTGTGTGTGTGTGTGTGTGTGTGTGTGTGTGTGTGTGTGTGTGTGTGTTGAATGCTACAGCAGTGGGTCATATAATTTAACTGTTAAGACTGGAGGATCTGTCATTATGATGGGAAATACACACATCAGAAGAAATACTGGCTTTCAGAAATTGATAAGTCCAGTCCATACACAAACAAAACAGAGAAGAATCTGTCAGTAATTGATCATCCTGATCAGAATCTCTTTACTGTGACTATAAGAAACCTGCAGAGCACAAAACATAATAGACGCTATCATTGTGCTGTGAAGATTGAAGGAAAAGTGACAATGGTCACATATGATCTTTATCTGCAGGTTCAATCTGGTATGAGATTTTGTAGTTATTTAATCAATTCTAATGTCAAATATGTGTTTAATCAAATCAAATGGTTGGTGTGTGTGTGTGTTAAGATCCTGATGTATCTGTGGTGAGCAGCAGTGTATCTGGACACAAAGGTGGTGATATCAGTGTTCAGTGTTTCTACAGTCCTAGATATCAGCATAAACTCAAGCAGTGGTGCAGATATGAAGATAAGATGTGTTACACAGTGGGGAGTACTAACACATCCCAGAATTCACTCACTGATTCTGGCTGGTACCTCTGTTCTGCTGGAGAGCCACTGAATCCTGTTCAACTCACTGTAATCAAGGCAGAACCAGACAAAGAGAAAGACACGTTAGTATTCAAACATTTCTCATTGACGATTGTCAAAATCATCTTCCTCAAATTATTCTGTATTTGTCTGCGTTTTGTCATCATGCACTATTTCCTCGATTTATTTAGCCTTTTACTCTAACAATCATTTCCTCATTGCCTTTGTGATATTTCTTTAAAAAAATGTTTTTAGCCTTTGCAGAAGTGAAACAGGACATCAGAAGAATAATAATCCAACTGAAATCACTGACGAAAAAAAAAAAGTACTACATTGTTTGGAAAAAAAAAAAAATCTTAAACCAATTCTTTGACTATTAGGCTGAAATATATTAACAGAGTTCTGGTGAACATTTATTTCAGATATGACTCATTTTTCTGGTGCCTTTTATGCAGCTGAATTAGTCCCACATCTTTTTTGGAGCTTTTTAAATGAAAAGATTTCAGAATGTTTCTGTATTTCCCACAGAAATTATAAACTCCTGACTGTGTGGCTTCCGGGTTCAGCAGCACTTCTGCTGTTATTGATTCTGATCAGTGTTTTCACCTGGAGAGGAGACAGTCAGTTCAACCTACATTTTTATTTGTTCGAAAATTCATTTCATTCAATGCCATGTTATAATTCATTTAATCAGCAAAGATTGTATGTACAGTTCTGTTAGTCATAAATTATTGTTTCTCGTTTTTTTAAATGAAGAGCAAGACAAACAGCAAATCAGAGATATAAACGGCAGCAGAACCACTGACGTCCATTAGTTTATGAGAATCTATATATGAACATGTTTTTTACAGTTGCTTTGGCTTATATTTTGAAACTTTCTCTAACATTTCTATCATTCTCTAAACTGTAAATGTAATTTTCTGATCAGTTTTATGAGACTTCAACACTCTGTGCCGTATCTATATCCAAACTTCCAAAAAAAGTGTTCCCATACTGCCAATTTTAATTTATATTTTGATGTGGGATAGAGATTAGAGATAACGGTCTTTGTCTCTGATGTTGTCTCTGTTGTATGTGTGGGTGGAGTAAGAGAACAGTTGAGTCATTCCACAAAACCTGTACGATTTGGACGTACACCTTTTTAGAATTTTTACCAAAATGTATTACTTTTCTTAACACCCCACAACATTAATGACATTTAACTTCCAGAAAAACACATTTTCCCACCTCAGGCATCAAATCCCTATCATTATTATTATTGGTCCATATTTTACGATATGGACACTATTAGTCTTCAACCCCATTATGAACACTATGGGAGCTCTCTGAGTATGTTTATAAAATGTATTTGTAATGAAATCAACATTCTCCTATTAATAAGATGTCCCTCACAGTCATTCAGTATTTGCAAATATGAAACTTACATAAAATCTCACACTTTTGCTATACTAAAGGCTGAAATTGGCAATTTTTGTGACAGCAACCTCATTATTTTTTACCAAAAAAGTGGCTCAACTTCAGAATTTGAACTAAAATCTATATTCTTATGATTGCTCTGAACATTTCAGACTGAATTTAACAAACATTAAATAGCTTTTTCATAAACCTAAAAAAAGTAAATATTAAAAATGTAGTTTTGACGGGGTTGAGACTAAGGTAATGGGGTTAAAGATGGTGACGGGGTTGAAGAGACAAATACATCTTAACATATACATATTTGTTTTTTACTCATTCACAGTAAGATTTTCTATAAACACTGTATTTCTTTATGTAACCAAAAAAAAAAAAAAAAAAAAAAAAAACTGATATATATTGCAATTGAATAGAGTTTTATTAACCTGACTGCAGGAAAAACAACAATAATATATTATACATCAGGAAAGTATTCACAGCACTTTACTTTTTTTCACATTTTATGTTATAGCCTCAGGGCTCCAAACAAAAAAATCGAGTAAGGAGCCATTGGCTCCTATAAGATAAAAACTTAGGAGCCAAATCATTTTTTTAGGTGCCACAGAATAAACATGTTTTATTTATTTTACTATTATTATTATTTATTTATTTACATTTTAACATTTCAATCATACTGTTATGTGTTTGTCTCATATTTTCTTGACTTTATCAGCATTTTAATCCATCTTGTAGATGACTTGGGAACTAAGGTTCACTTAAAGAAGGAACTAAATGTATTTTCCAACTTGAAATATACAGTCACAAAGAATTGTTTATTACTCAGAATCTGTACCAATATTATGGACCATAAGCATCACTTGGCCACTGAGTGTAGTTTGGGCTCCTCCTCAATGCATCCTGTAAATGTTGTCATACACTCTTACAAAATAAAGTTGCTTCATAATGCAGAAGAACCTTTTTTTGTCTAAATGGTATCATAAAGAACCTTTAACATCTGAAGAACCTTTACATGTCACAAAAGGTTCTTTGTGGTGAAAGAAGGTTCTTCAGATTATAAAACATTGAGAAAGAGATGGACTCAAGGACACTCAAGGACATTCACAGAGTTGTCCCGTACCCATTCCTTTGTTATCTTGGCTGTGTGCTTAGGGTTGTTATCCTGTTGGAAGGTGAACCTTCTGCCCAGTCTGAGGTTCTGAATGCTCTGGACTGGGTTTTATTAAGGCTATCTCTATATGCTCTGTTGAGCTTTCCTTCCTCTCCGATGAGTCCCTCAGTCCCTGCCGCTGAAAAACAACCCCTCAGCATGAGGCTGCTACCAGCACACTTTACTGTTTGGATGTTATTCTGCCAGTGATGAGCAGTGCTTGTTTTCCTCCAAACATGATGCTTGGTATTGAGGTTCATCAGACCAGATAATCTTGTTTCTCCCAATCTGCGGATACTTTAAGTGCTTTTTTGCAAATTCCAAGTGTGTTTTAATGTGTCTTCACTGAGGAGAGGATTGAGTTTTGGCCACACCGGCATAAAGCACAGATCGGTGGAGTGTTGCAGTGGTGTTTGTCCTTCTGTAGGTTTCTCCCATCTGCATATATGATCATGGAGATCAGCTAGAGTGACCATCAGCTTCTTGGTCACCACTCTAACCAAACCCCTTCTTCATCAATTGTTCCATTTGGCCAGGAGGCCATCAGATCTAGGAAGAGTCCTGGGCTGTGTTTCCCAAAAGCATTGTAAACTTAAGTACATTGTAGATGCTTCTGCAAACCTTTAATGCAGCAGAATGTTTTCTGTGTCCTTCCCCAGATCTGTGCCTTGATACAATCTTGTCTCGGAGGTCTACAGACAATTAATTGGACTTCATGGCTTGGTTTGTGTTCTGACATGCACTGTTAAGTGTGGGACCTTATATAGACAGGTGTGTGCCTTTCCAAATCATGTCCAATTAACTGAATGGATTGGAGATGGGCTAAATTTTGAGTGTCATGGCAAAGGCTGTGAATACTTATGTACATGTGATTCCCTCCCCTCAACGTTTTTATTTTTATTTTTAATAACTTTGCAAAGGTTTCAAACAAACTTCTTTCACTTTGTCATTATGGGGTATTGTTTGTAGAATTTTGAGGAAAATAATTAATTTAATCCATTTTGGAATAAGGCTGTAACGCAACAAAATGTGGAAAAATGTGCAGCGCTGTGAATACTTTCCGGAAGCACTGTAGATGGTTTTGAAAAAAGGAATCTGTTTGATGGCTGCCAAAATAGCGAGCAGCCATCAATCGGAGGGTTTTTCAGTCAGTAAACTATCACATACAACCTAAACAACTAATAGAACTTATATTAACTACACTTTTAATTTTCTAACACTTTCTAACACTCAGCCTAGTCATTTTCTTACACTCTTAACTGCTCATTGCTCTACCTTGAAGATCCTGGATATGGATATTGCTCTGGGGAATGATCTGGACTTTGTGGAGGAGTGGTTAAAGGGATACTCCACCCCAAAATTTAAATTTTGTCATTAATCAGTTACCCCCGTGTCGTTCCAAACCGAGTAAACCGAGTTTGGTTCTGTTTGTCTTCTGAACACAATTTAGTTAACACTGAGATGTGAAAGTCTAGGCAGAACAGGTGCACACACACACACACACAGCTTTAACATGGACATTACTACATTTAACATATGCATGTGCTATAAGACACTTGATCAAATATAATAATTAATTTAAATTGCTGGATAACTTCGGAACCAAAGTGTTAAAACACAACCCCATCACAATCTCACAACCCCGTTATGATGAAATACGTAACAGGGTTGAGTGTGACGGGGGTGTGATTCTTTTTCTCAAAATGGCCACTGATCTAAATGTAGTCAATAACAGGAGAGAACATGGCGTGCATGATATTAAGAAATCATGTATATTGTTGAAATAACAAAGATAATTTTCACAAGTAATAGATTTGTATCTTTATTTGATGTTACAGGGTTGAGTCGTTAAGCTTGACAACCACAATATCACAATATTAATAAGTTATAGTTATAAAAGAAGGTGGCAACTTGCCTGTGTCGACTCACAGTGTTGTTCAGAACTTAAATGATGTAACTTCCTGTTAATGATGTCACATAAGGATCGGTTAATTATTTTTATGGGGGGAGAATGATTTGTGTACAGGGGTTAAAGGGGTTACTGAGGTATGGAACTAAATATGATTTCAATGAATAATCATGAATTTACTTAGGAAAAAAAACATTACTAGCAAAAAAGCACAGATAGATATTTATGAGAATGGCAAAATGGATGGACTTATTTCAAATTTTATTATTTATATCCCAAGTACACTTTCATAGAAGGCCATGAGTTACATGACAAAATAGGTGGTGTCAACTGAAAAAAACAATATCATGTCTTATATAAAGATAAAATGTATGTCATGTTTTTAAACCTTAAGGAAACATTTCAATTAATACAAAAAGCTTTTAAAGATAGATTTTGGTGACCCAATAGATAAAATACACTTAAAAAGGTCAGCGGGACTCAAATCGTACTGGTTTTGTGAAATGACTCAGTTCAGTGGAAAGTTGTTGCCTAGGCGCAGGTGAGATTCTGCATCTTTTATTTTCTTCCAATACTGTAGATAAGCAAATGTACACGATATGATAATCAGTTGTACGTGTTTATATCGTGGTATATCGTCATACCGATATATCGTTACAACCCTAATGGCGCAATATGTTTTAGTGCTATATGAGAGGAAAAAAGGGAAGTTACTACAAACACAGTTAAAACAGCTCAGATACGGGAAGAGAAACTTGCACAATGATCACATACGAAAAGAAAGAAATATTTTACTTTTTAATAGGGTTTTGGCTTATTTTAGGTGAGTATTAAATGTTAGACTCTGTCTTAATCAGTCCTGTTTATCATTTTATAATGATACTTTTTATGCTTGGTTGTTCATCTCGCTTTTAATGTGTTTTTGTGAAGACTATTTATTGTTAACGCTGAACATGAAAAAAGTTGGTGTGTGTGTGTGTTGTGTGTTTAGGTGTTGAATGCTACAGCAGTGGGTCATATAATTTAACTGTTAAGACTGGAGGATCTGTCACCATCCCATGTTATTACGACGGGAAATACACACATCAGAAGAAATACTGGTTCTCAGAAGCTGATAAGTCCAGTACATACACAAACACAACAGAGGAGAATCTGTCAGTAATTGATCATCCTGATCAGAATCTCTTTACTGTGACTATGAGAAACCTGCAGAGCACAAAACATGATGGACGCTATTATTGTGCTGTGAAGGTTGAAGGAAATGTGACTGTCACATATGGTCTTTATCTGCAGGTTCAATCTGGTATGAGATTTTGTAGTCATTTTAACCAATTCTTATGTCAAATATGTGTTTAATAAAATCAAATGACGTGTGTGTGTGTGTGTGTGTGTGTGTGTGTGTGTGTGTGTGTGTGTGTGTGTGTGTGTGTGTCCAGCTCCTGATGTGTCTGTGGTGAACAGCAGTGTATCTGGACATGAAGGTGATGATATCAGTGTTCAGTGTCTCTACAATTCTGGATATAAGAATAAAACCAAGCAGTGGTGCAGATATAAAGATAAGAGGTGTTACACAGTGGGGAGGACTGACACATCCCAGAATTCATCAGTCCAGATCAGTGATGATGGGAGAAGATCCTTCACTGTGCTGATGACTGGACTGAGACTCACTGATTCTGGCTGGTACTACTGTTCTGCTGGAGAGGCACTGAATCCTGTTCAACTCACTGTAAATGAGGGAAAACAAGGTTCCTTTTTTTATTATTCATAAATATTTTGCTACTACATATGAAGTAAAACACAACTAAACTTTATTTTTTTTACTTTGTCCACAGGCACTGTCAATGACAAAGTGTAAGTACTTAATCTGTTCTCTGTAAATGGCTTTCCTTTCATAATCATCTTTGTGGAATTATTCTGTATTTGTATCTGTTTCTGTATATTTCATGACTAACAGTCATTTCCTCATTGCGCTGGTGAAATTCTTCCTTCGCACCCCCTTTTTTGTCTTTGCAGAAATTAAACTGTAAATAAGAAGAAGAAGAATGAAACCGATTTAGAGGAACCATAAAAATACTGTATTGTTTAAAATAAAATAGCCTGATTAAGGCTTGATCTAATTCAAAAAAAGTTTAGGCTGAAAATACATTAACAGAAGGTCTTTTAACACTTAATATTCAATCCGCAGACGGAGTCAATCTAAATCCCGGGTGAACTGAATCCTGGGTTATCTTGTTTCACGTTTCACACTGTTCATAATTTAAAATCAGTAAATTATGAGCAGTGTGAAACGTGAAACAACATTTTACACTCTATGCTACATGATTCTTAAACCAAGGACGAATGCAGCACGTGACCTGTTTATGTAATGTCTCTAGCATTGTGTGTGCTATCAAGTTTTTCCTGTATGGTCTTTTCAGTGGATTATAAAGGTCCAAATAAAACCATCTCTTCACTCCAGTTCATGTGCTTTCTGTCAGCATTTGACATTTTTCCTCTCAAACGCTGAAACCACTTTTTATATACGCCTTTTCATAATTTAGTGTAAAAACCATTCTGAACATGCTTTTAAATCTGAAACGTAGCCTATTTCTTCAATGGTTTTTAAACGTATCCAAAATATATGTGATGTGTATGTGTGACATATTTGTCTGTTGATGGTGTGCACTTCTGTTTTATTTTTCAGATGGTACATGGAGCATTTCTGTTTGTCACAGAACTAGAGGAATTTTCTCCACATCGACCTGAAGGATCAAATGATTATAAAAGTGTTGATAATAAGCTTTATATTCTGCATTTGCTTTGTTTATTCAACAGACTACACTTAAAGGGATACTAATCACTAACGTCATTAATCACTTACCCCCATGTCGTTCCAATCCCGTAAAAGCTCTGTTTGTCTTTTGAACACAATTTAAGATCATTTGGATGAAAACCAGGAGGCCTGTGACCGTCCCATAGACTGCCAAGTAAATAAAAGGTTCAATGTCCATAAAAGGTATGAAAGTCAATATCAGAGTATCATCCAGGCCACAAGGAGTTCTTTTTTTTTTTTAAATCAAAGCTAAATACACGTAGAAACAGCGCATCCTTGTGGCTCCAATGATACAGAAGCGCATAAACCGCATACAGTGATATGGAGAGACACAGAGGAGACTGTTGACAAAGGAATTGTTGAATAAAGTCATTATTTTTGTTTTCTTCGCTTATAACAAGTGTTCCCATCGCTTCATATAACCCAGATTGCACATCTGATGGCAGATGGAGTATTCTGACGACGACTTTCATACCTTTTATGCACCTTGACACTGTTATTTACTTGGCAGTCTTTGGGACAGTCACAGGCCTCCCGGTTTTCATCCAAAATATCTTAAATTGTGTTCCGAAGACAAACAGAGCTTTTACGGGTTTGGGACGACATGGGGGTAAGTGATTTATGACAAATTTTTAATTTTGGGGTGGAGTATCCCTTTTAAGGTATCTGTGTGTGGAAGCCATTAGAAATCTGTGTTTGCTAAATGATTAATTTTTTTTTTTTAACGTCATTCCTAATAAAAAGTTTAGAGTCTCTCTCTCTCTCTCTCTCTCTCTCTCTCTAGAATCTATTCTGCTGAGGTTGTCCATTATTATGCACTTTAAATGTGTTATTAAATCAAACTTAAAGGTGCTGTATACAACACTCTCAGAAAAAAAAAGGACAAAAGCTGTCACTAGGACGGGAGACCATCCTTTCAAATGGAACTTGTTTGTACTCTGTATACTCCTAAAGACTGCACCTAAAGTGTACATAGACTAACAGAAATGGTAAATATAAGTACACGGTAAAATGTAACTGATGATCTTACTAATAAAATTAAGTGACGTTTACTTATTTTGAATAAGTTTGTAGACCTTACTAAGTTTAACCAAGTAATCTCAACGTTTTAGCTCATAAAGTTATTAACCTAAATAGATTCAAGTAAGCTGTACTTAAAATAATGAGTATTTTTAATGTTTTCGAGGGGTCATGCACAGTTCCACCAAGAAGTGGAGTCGATCTGCAACATAATTCTGACAGGAGAAGCACATGGAAAGCCATTTTTTAATTGCTCAATTATTATACATAAATCGATCGTATAATAATTAGATTAAACATGGAAGAGATGCACAGCTACATTGGATGTGATGTTATTTTAATCCAATTGTAGGATTGTCTTGGACTGTGCTAATCGAAATCAACAGTCTGGCATCACTGGTCTTTGATGGCAAGTTTTTAATCAATGAAAATTTTTGTTTTATTCATATTTTCTTAATATTTGCTTTACATCTGCTCTCTACCCCCTTTTTTCATGTATAAGGGAGAATTTACTGATATGTTGTAATGTTATTTTGAATGTGTTATACAGGCACTGTTATAATCTATATATTTTAACTTTTAGATTACTTAAGATTAAATGTTTGAACCACACAATGATTTGGAAATAAAAAGATATATAATAAGAGTATAGTTTTCTTTATTTGCAGAGTTTATTGTGAAATTAGTCATGCAATGGAAATGTAAGTATTGGATTTTGTATTTATTTATTTATTTAGCCAAAAGAGAGGTCTCCTTTTGAAGCATTATGAAATTCTTGAGCAAGTTAAATATGTGTTAAGCTTCGATGCTTCTTTCTTAAACTAAACTGTTTTACTGTCATATTAACTAATATATTAACTACTTTGATATTTCATTTCAACATTTTTTCAGAGCACTGTCATTGCATTTTTAAAATACATTTATTCAGACTAATTTGACATTTCATTCTGTGTTTTAACTTTTCTTTCCAGAGCACAGCAGTTCTTCATGGCCTTCCTCTCAGAGAAGAAACCTTTGACGTTTTTCAAAACAATGTTGGCAAGTACCTTTTTCTGTTTCATTCAAAAATCCCACACACATCACATATAGGCTATCAATTACACTTAATTCAACTCTTATCTTGCACCAGATTAGCAACCTCTGATTTTTTTTTTTTTTTTTACATAAGGGTTGTACATTTTGTTATATGCATGTTCTGCCATTATTGTACTATTAATTTTGTCTAAATTTCTACACAGTACTTAATGACCATTGTTTGTCTCTGTTAGTTGTGCATAGAGCATAAGCAAATGGTCGAAATTCTTTTAAATTACATGTACATTTGTGAGATTATTTGAAATGTAACATGAATTGTAATCTTGCTGTTGTTTTTTTAGGACTGTGAGTGTGACAAACCCCAGATTTCCATTGGATTCTGTTGGCAGAAGACAGCCAGGAATCTCCATTTGGATGTTTTTTTTACAGCTCAAGTACAACTTTGATTTTATTCAACTTTGAGTCTTTCTTTCCATTGAACACAAATCTCTGAAACCAAAACTATCTTCACAAAAAAATATGCTGATGATGAAAGTCAAGGCTGTTTGAGATTTAGAAAACCTAAAAATGTTAATTCTGTCATTTTGCACACCCTCATGTCATTCCAAGCCCATAAGAATTTGGTTTGGTTGGACTTTTTGGTCTTTGAAACACAAATCAAGTAATTTGTAATGAAATCTGAGAGGTTTCTGTCCTTTTGTTGACAGTCCAGGTAACCAAAATGTAAAATATATTAAAAAGGTCATTTAAGGTGAAACAAATCATATCCACTCAATTAAAATCTGAAGAAATTAAAATAGTTCAGGTTGTTGCTTTTTGTCTTTACTTAATGTTTTTAGTTCAGCTTACTTGCTAATTTTAAGGCAGTCGGTTTCCTAATATTTCCCAAGTAATGTGAACACTAATAAGAAGTTAACACAACTAATTATTTGAAGTCAACAGTACTTAAGTATACAGAGCTTTATTAACAAGTTTTCTGTAGAAACTGTTTTAAGTTATGCAAACTTAAAATTAACACACTGATCGCTTTCCTCACTTTTTCTAAGTAAAGTCAGCTTATTACATTTTACAGTGTTTTAAAACGTCCCGCCCCGGTGACCGCTTTTATTCGGTTGAAAAATGTTATATGAGGGTAAGAGGGAAGTCAAAATACTCAAGAACAGAACAACTTCAAGATACAGGAAGAGAAACATAATGACCGCATTTGCAAAGAATACATTCTACATTTCAATTGGGTTTGGGCTCATTTTAGGTTAGAGTAGTACATGTATTCCTGTGTTCATTTCTAATAGATTCATAAAATCATTATACAAATACACAAATAAATCTCATCTGATCATCATCTTTTCAATTTGTTTTTAATGTGTTTTATGTGAGGATAGAACAAATTAAGAAGTGACTTAATGTTGGACATATTGGACTGTGTTTTGTTTAGGTGTTGAATGCTACAGTGGTTGGTCAAACCATGAATTAACTATTCAGACTGGAGGATCTGTCACCACCCCATGTCATTATGATGAGAAATACACACAGCAGAAGAAATATAAAATAAAATTCTGGTTCTCAGAAATTGATAGATGTAATACATACAAACTCAACAGAGGAGAATCTGTCAGTAATTGATCATCCTGATCAGAGTCTCTTTACTATGACTATAAGAAACCTGCAGAACAAAGACACTGGTAATTATTATTGTGTTGTTGTAAGGAGTGAAATTATTTCCTTATGAAATGAATTCCTTGTGAAGCCAGAACTCAGGAACTCACACGAAACAGATGCCATGCAACAAAACCTAATCTGGAGAAGGGATCTCCAAAGATAGCAAACAACACCCCTCTCCTTGCTCATTTATGACCCCCTTCTTCCCCCTGCCCTCTCTGCTTCTCCCTTTTTTCCCCAAAAGGTTTCACTCAAAGTTTATTGAGAATATGTTTATACCACATATCATGTATCCTGTGAATCTATTGTTTTTCCCCTTCATGTTTGGTATTGTTCTAAAGGTCTTTGTGTGATTGGTAAATTGGTCTCAATTCCACAGTAGTCACTTATATTATGAGAAAGATTGAACATTTTTATTTTTTAGTATTGTGTTCTTCTGAGGAGGGGGTGTGTTCCCCTTTAGGGGTCTGTGGGAATGTTTATCTATCTCAAACCAGGTGCGACCCTGGAGCACAAGAAACACACACACACAAAAAAAAGGTTAATTTATGTTTGTAAAACTGATTTAAAGATTTCTTTATTTTTGTTCTGGTAGTATTTAAGGGAAAGTTGCAAATCAGTTATGGCGATTCTGTAGCCAGATCAGTAGCCGGTAGTGTAGAGTGTATTTCATATGATCCACACTATGTATCTCTCTGCTGTCAAGAATACACTTCATCTTTTATTTAAAAGTGTAATTGTTCAACACATTGTGCCCATAGAGCACACTGTATAGTGGTTTGTGCTACTAAATGTGCACATAGCCTTGTTAAGTTTATTCTCTAAAACACATGATTGCTTTGCAGTAAGTATTCTTTGAAATACTTAGGTAAAAGTTATCAGTGCTATGCATTTTAGACCGCGTGTCTTAAATTAGGATAACTGTTACGTGTGACTGTTAAATTTGTTTGTCTCCTACAGTACGTGGATCACTTTGCTATTCCCCATATAGCTACAGTGTCTATGTACATGAGCAGGGTTGCCATATGGCTACAATGTGATTCACAATTGCATTATCTTTTCCTAATTGGCTTCTAATTGTATCATTATGTAATTGGCATGATACAATTTTACCTGACAAATAATAAATTGTTATATTTGATTTATTCTAATCTCTTCTGAAATCATTTTTCAAGTAGATTATTGTGTAGTGTAATTTCTGCAAATCTGCGTCCAGGGCAGATCATACAGATCATACCAGGCAGTGGTTAAAGTGGGATTTGGCAGGTGGGGGAACCCTCAAATTTTGTGTAGGTGCAACAGGGAAAAATTACTCGCCGTGGGACAACATATTGAGTATCGTGGTATAGAAATAATTTTTGGGACAAGAGTGTCACTGTGGCACCAAGTATCACAATACTTATTTACTTGATAATTTTCTTCCTGATCTGTTTAGGTAGCATTTCCAGACCAATTCTTACCCTTGGAAATAATCAGTGATCCTTCGTTTGCATCCTCTCTTATTTTCATCCTCCTCCATCTATAAGAATCAAGGTATGAAGAAATTAACATTACCAATAGTGCTGCAAGATTAATCGCGATAAATCGCCAATAAACTGCATGTGATTTGGCAAAGGCTGCATTTTTATTTATGCACAGCTTGTCAGTGCAGTATGGCTCTGTGATCAGTAGTAAATGCTCCGTTTGAAAGCCAGAGGGCGCTCTGGCGCAGAAACTCCAAATATGCCTTGCCGCAGAAGAAGATAATGCACATCACTGCAGGAAATATGGGCATCATACTATTGCTGTGACTGAATAAATAGGAGATTAAAACACTTTGATTGATTAAACATGACTAATAAACACAGACTGCCTTATTCTGTGTAATTAATATTCATGGACATTTTTGTCTCTTTCAATATTGACAAGCTGGAGTGCCAGCCAACCACCTTGCAGTTAACCTTACGTTTGTCACAAGGTTATGATAGTTTTGCATTTTTAAATTAGTTTTTATTTAAATATCGTTTTCAATTTTGTTTTAAATTTCAGTTTAGTTTTAGTTAGTTTCATCAATGGTTTTGTTAGTTTTAGTTTATTTTTTATTTTGCAAACACATTTCTATATAGTTTTTATTTTATTTTATTTAGTTTTAGTTTCAGTTTTAGTAATTATATTATGTTATTTTATTAGTAATTATAGTTTAGCAGAGCAAACAGAACACTTCCAGTGAAGACCAAAGCAAGACATTTAATTTCATCAAAGGCGATTTTTGCAAAACTCATCGGTCTAAAAAGCGAGTTGTGCTCTGATTGGCCAGCTATCCAGTGCATTGTGATTGGCCGAATGCCTCAAGCGTGTGACGGATATGTTACGCCTCTTAACATATGCCGTGTCCTAGGCCAGCAGCACGAGACTCAGTCCAGCTGCTCTGCTCATGTACATCCCACTATCGATTCTCTTTTAGCAGTTTAGTCAATGTACTGTTAGGAGTTACTGAATAACTCGGAACATTGGAGGGAGTGTAAGGCACGTTTATAAACCAAATAACTTAAATAATTTGGAGATTAGTGAGTACTTGAGACGTGAACCATTTTAAACGATTCAGTTCGATTTGGTGAAATGGTTCAACTGGTTCACAAAAACCCCTTTCACACTGTATGTTGGACCCGGAAAATTGCCAGAACATTGCCGGGTCACCTTCTGTGTGAACGCAAACACATCCCGGGATTGATCCTGGGTTGGGGACCTAGTAACATCGCCGTTTTCAGTCCCGGAATGAACTCTGTGTGAACAAAAGCCAGAACTAATGCCGTAAAGGGTGTGTCGTTCGCGACGAAAAAAAATATGTGCAAACTGTAACGAAGCAGAGATCAGGTAGTTCCTCACTTTCCGCGCTGAAGCTGAGATCGTTCGCCAGCTTAAGTGAAAGTTAACGTGCCTAGCGCTTTCGACTCGTACATTACACGTCACACCCTGATGTCACATGTCTTCACGGGACCTTTACGGGTTGTGTGTGAACTCATGCACATATTCCGGATAATCACTAGCAGTGTGAAAGGGGCAAAATCTAGCAACCCGGGAACAATTGCTGGGACAGATTACCCGTGTATTTTCTGGAATCACAGTGTGAAAGGGGCTTAAGAAGATCCGGTTAAATAGAAAGATTCGTTCGCGATCTGGACATCACTAGATGAGGCAAAACAAATAAACCCCATTAGGAACGAGGCATTTGTTGCATCCAGTGGGGACATAATTACTTATTATAATGACTTATACTGTCTTTTTACGTGTTGCGTTGCATATCGCGCTGCATAAACATAAAACCATGTCTGCATTTGTGATCTGAGAAACAACAAGCCTACTCTACTGCTCAAAACTCGCGTTTGAATCATCATTAGCAAATTATTTAAATATAAAAAACGTACCTACCGGCTACTAGTCAGAATTGCCAGACTGTCCTTGGAAAGTTTGAACTGCCCAACTTTATAGAAACACCCTTTGTGCCACAGACGCATTGCAGGCTACTGGTTCAGGAAACTGTCCTCATCCTCCATAAAATGTGCAGCACATATCTGAATATTTGGGTTGAACTGTTCTGGAACAGTGTTGAAATACAACTTAACCACTGATTTCTTGTCATGTCCTCTTTTGGAAGGCCAAACAAAGTTTCACTTCAACGATACACACAGAGACTCCACAACATGACAGCTGCGGCAACCGAGAGAATAATGGCTTCTTTCTTTGCATGAACGTTTGGGCGGCGTTATGCAAATCTTCCCACATAGTGACGTAGAGATTTGGAAGTGTGTTAGAACGAGCCGTTTCGGGGGGTGTGGTTGACCCTTAACTTCTATAAAGAATATCTCTTTGGATTTTGTCTTTGCAACTTCACAGATCTTCTTTATTCACCAAGAGCTTGTAACACTCCAAAGAGAAAGGAAAAATTTCAATCGCATCATATGATCCCTTTAAGTACCAATGAGCAGAGCAGGGGGCTCTCCATTAGGGATCTTCTGATTTCTGTCTGTCACTGGCTTAATAAGTTGCAATTTTCGTGATTATAGAAAAAAAATACACTTTTTGTTATTTTCTAGCAGGGTGCAGCACTTAAATTTACTATAATCGCCCTGTATCCTCTGAGTAAGTTCCAGAACTGGTGATTTTGTGTCCATGCGTTCACTGTTGGCCGAGTGAATTTCTGAGCAATGTTGGGTCCTTAATAAACGAAGAATTGAAAGAATGGGATTTCCAGAATACTCAAATATCTAAATTAATATACAATCGATATTTGTGATCATTAAATTTAGGCAATATTTATAATTTAAAACTGATCACGTGAAAAGGGAGTCAGATTGAACACGGAGCTAGACTAAAATTGAAACTAAATCCTGATAAATTCAAATGCACAAGTAAAAGACCGAATACGCATAAACCTTCAATCAGGCTGCTGGATGGCCAGCAGGTGGATAAATGATTCACGTTTAAGATATGCCTAACAAGATTTTTTGGTATATAAATATTGTTACATTGAATGACATTTCAAGGGTGTCTTCTGTAAATCATAGTAATAAATGCATGATAGTTGTTTTTTGTTGTTGTTGTTTAGAAAAAAATGTAAAGCTGAATTTCACTTTTATTTATTTTTTTGAAACACCCTTTTTGACCTGTGTATATATATATATATATATATATATATATATATATATATATATAGCCATTTTGCTACTTTAAAAAGCATTTTAAAAACATATTTGATGGCATAAGCTCTGTGGTGGTGTGAATTTCCGAGCTGCACTCCACAGCTATATGTGTATGTAATGTAAACTGTGTCATAAGGGATACCAATTTGATGTGCAGAGAAGAAACATTATCACAACGCTTTCACAAAGGATCATCACCGCCATGCAGTTAATTTAGTTTTTTCTTTGGCTCATAATAGGCAAGTGTTCATTTTTTATTCATTCATCTACATCACAAATGTGTAGGGTTTCAGAGATATAATCATAGACAGATGTTCATCATCCTGTCATCATCTTTGCCAAATAAAATAAAATAAAGGTTACGGGTTACTCTATACTATAATCTTCTTATAGGTTCTGAGTGGCAAACAGGATCAGCAGACAGTGTTTATGGTTCATACTGAAGGACCGCTTGTTATTCCCTGTTATTATGTCAGGAAATACATTGCTCACAGAAAATACTGATGCTTTGTTTTAATACGAGCATACTACTCTTGTTCTATTTTGGCATATGCTAATAAAACGAAAGGAAAAGTGTCAGTAATTGATCATCCAGATCAGAGTTTCTTTACTCTGACAATGAGAAACCTGCAGCATGAAGACACTGGGGCCTATTGGTGTGTTGTGGAGATTGGAGGAATATTTCAGCCGGATGTGAAAGATTAGCTTCATCTCACAGTTCAATCAGGTATGAGATGTGTTTCACATTCAAATCAAAAATCATCCTAATCCCTGATAAATCTGTGTGTGTTCAGTTACTGCTGCTCTGTAGGAGCTCAAAGGGCTTTTGTTAACTCACAGTCACTTGTAATACTCATTAATCAGATTTACACAGGTTCTCCTGCTAGATAATTAAGATAAATTATCCGTACTGACATTTGGCACAGGTTTTATGCTGGATTGGTAATATAGTTCCTATCTCAAAAATAAATATTTTTTGTATTTAACAGCAGCTATGAGCACAGACTCAGACACTGAGAAGGACACATTAGTATTAACACAGTTTGATTGAGATATATAAAGATACAGTATGAGTAACATATTACAAAATCTTTTTACAATCTACAGTACATCTAAAGTGATTTTTCAAGACTCAAATTTGCATTTTTCTGCTGTTCATTCAGTTATTGATTTTCTCTTTCAGATGGCAAGTGATGGAGCATTTCTTTCTACAGAGAAGTGTAATGTCTACAGAGAATAGCAGACAGGTTCTGCAAAGCTCATGATTTATTTATTTTAGACATTTTATGTATTTTTCATAAATCTCTTTTCATACAATTACAAAATTCTTCTAATAAATCCTTATCTCAAATACATCTGTCTCTGTGTAAAGATTAGCAGCAGTCCAAATGCATGAATGGTCACAATTTATGGTCATTTGTTCCTGTTCTAGACACCCCACATCTTTCAGTTTGCTTTCCAAACACTGCTTTATGAAGCTTTGAAACCTTTGTGAATCATTTGTTTCAAACTAGTGATTCAGAGCGCAATATATTCAGATCAGACTGCCAAAGTCACAAGATTTCAGTAAATTTGATTCATTACGTCATATTGTTTCTCCATGGGCCCATCTTAACACCCACACTTGACCACTTGTCTACTTACATGATGTATTTGGCCCAAGTGTTCAAACCTCAAATGTGTGCAAAACTTTCAATAACTAGATGGGACACACTTGTTGTGTTGTAAAAATGCAAGTGTACAGAGCACTATTTTGATTTTCAACACTAAAACTATAAGCTTCTAAATGTCTGTTCAGTAGTCCCTTTGTAACAAGATGACACAATTAAGTAACTGTGGCGCTTCTAATTAAAGGGATATTCCACCCCAAAATTAAAATTTTGTCATCATTCACTGATTCAGTGATTCAACCATTATGAAGCGCTGAGAATACTTTTTGTACACGAAGAAAACAAAAATAACAACTTATTCAACAATTCCTCTCCTCTGTGTCTCTCCAAATCAGCATAGTGCCATTTTGGCAATTCTGAGCAGTTACGGTTGAATCACTGATGGCAGATGGAGTATTATGACGATGCTTTTCATACTTTCCTGGACCATGACACTTATTTATTTTATTTATCTGGCAGTCTATGGGACAGTCTCAAGCTGGTTTTCATCCAAAATATCTGAAATTGTGTTCTGTAGACAAATAAAGCTTTAATGGGTTTGCAACGACATGGGGGTAAGTGATTAATGACAAAATTTTCATTTAGGGATGGAGTATCCCTTTAAGTGGCAAAAAGCATTTGCAAATGTTTTGTTTTACTACCCAATTATGTGTAATATCTAATTAATATAACTTACAGTGAAATTGTTTTCTCAACATTTTAAGATTTCTGGGTAAATGAGTTCCTGAACGTGATGCATGATGGGATACGCTTAGCTTTTTAAGGGCACTGCAGGTTTGGCATTTTTCAGACCTGGGACAATCTTTGGCACTTCCTGTTTTGTGCACACAGCCTCAAGTGACCAGGACCACAAATGTGGGTATTGTGACAGGCCCAGTGAACTCAAAAACCAGTGTCTATGGTTTTTACCATACTTTACTCAGATCAGTTTTATACTTCCGTGGCCAGTTTATTGACACTTGTAAAAAGGATGAGTAGTACTTAGTTAATAGTGTCTTGTTAACCTGTTTAGCCAAGGTGTTTTTATGCATGTTGGCCATGTTTTTGTTGCATTTAGTGTTTTCCAGCAGGAGTCACCAGCATGTGGCGTTCTGAGCACTTTGAAACAGTGAATCTTTTTATGAAGCAGTTGGTTCAATTGATTCAAAGTTTTGAAAATTGGAATGAAATTATTCTGATTGATGAATCTGAATGTAGTGTTTACATGAACGCTAAATAAAGTGATCGGGTTGATTTGTATGTTTATATGTCACAAGATTCAAATCGTATTTAATATTTTGACATGCACATACTGCACAAATATATAGTTTCCTGTTGTTTGCACATACTATTCTCCTATCATCACATATTTTCTTTGTTTTAAAGAGCAGACTTAGAATTTATCAATTTATGGTCCTAATTAGGAGATCTAGAGCACCTAGATCAGACTGAAAGGGCATTTTTGCTTTGGCGCTAGGAACATCAAAACTTCTGAGAGCAGATGAAAAATGTTGAATATGTATAATATATTTTTATATCTCAAAATCTACTTATTGTATAACTGATACAACTAGTTCCTCAAAAAGTGAAATGATCACACATCATCTTCTCAAGCAAAGAGAGAAAGAGCTCTAATGAGCATGTGCTGATAGTGTCAAAATATGCTTATTTGTGATTGATAAAACTTAATACACTTGCCCCTAGATCCTGTTACTAGTGAAATAGAGATGTAAATAAAAGTGTGTAAATGAAAGAAGTGTGGAAGTGCATCAGTTACTAACTTTGCTTGAAATCTAGAGCAGGGTTTCTCAACTCCGGCCCTTAAGGTCCACTTGCCTGCAGAGTTTACTGTAGCTCCAATCTCATCTGCCTGTAACTTTCTAGTAATCCCGAAGACCTTGTTTAGCTTGTTCACTTGTGATCTGTGAATCCCTGATCTAGAGTCTATCCTCAGCTTTTAGCCAGGTGGCGCAATAAGTTTTAGTGCTATGAGAGGAAAAATGGTAAGGTCGGGAGTTACTACAAACACAGGGCACTGTTTTTTTTTTTTTTCTAGGCTTGATTGTGTTTATGGGGTGCAATAAAACATGTGTTAATGCTTTGTTAAAAAAAAAACAACAAAACATTATTTTTCACATAATTTACCTATATTCCACAATCCACACCTCTCTGTCCATTCTCTGAGAAATGCGCATAGACAGTAAAAGAAATGGACACAGCGACCCCATTGGAACTCAACTGAGACAAGTGAAGCCCGTTTTTAGCGATTTTTAGCACTTCCGTTTCTGACGCGCAGATTCAAACTAAGCTTGATGACGTCAGCAACCTGTCTGACAGATGTAAATCTTCTAGTAGCTGTGCGTGCAAACTGCCATCGTTAATCTTGCAGAGACGGCGAGCTTGAGCGGGGAGTTCTTTGGCGTGAGTGAGCAGGAGTAAGTATTCTGATTAATTATTTTGTATAGTATTTTAAAATGTAACGCCAGTACGCCATATCTCTCGACGTCTCCCCGATTGCCTGCGAGCTTCTCCTCCTGTCTGTACGGTAATTACTCTACTGTGCGACAGAGAGTCAAAAGGTTATGACGCAATCGTTAGCCTATTTTTACAAAAACTGTTTCTACGGGGCCATAATGTAAAATAGAAGGTAATGGAGCCCTTTATACATTGTCGTGTATATTTAGAAATAAATAATGGACAAATGGAGTCTTTAAACACCTCAGGTTTAAAGTTATTCGCTGTCAAAGTGACGCCAAAATGAATGGGAGTCAATGGGATGCTAACGCAAGTGAAGTTCTGCTACAAGATGGCGGCACGCGGCTGACTTCAACTTCCGGTCGACTTCCTTCCCGCCTGGAAATGCGCTGATCATTTCCTCCTTTTATGAAGCCCCTCCCTTGAAATAGGCGATGGGCTCTGATTGGTTAACTAGCCCAGTGTGTTGTGATTGGCTAAACAGCCTCTAGTGCGCATCTTAACGTCCCGCCCCTCACCTCAGCCGCATGTGCTCTGGTTGTATTGTAAACAATGGCGTCGTTAATATCGCTTGTAAGTTTGAGAGCGATTGAGAAGCAGAGGATATTATTGAAGAGCATCATGCAGAACTTGTACAAGCACAGCTTTTAATGGTAGGCCTATGTTTTTTGGTTTGTTGTTGTCTCGTACACTCTTAGAAAAAAAGGTTCTTTGGGAAACTTTATAGAACCCTCGGGTTCTTTGCTCAACCCCAAAGAACCCTTTATGCCAAAAAGGTTCTATATAAGGAGAAAGAACCATTTTTGGCACAAAAGGGTTCTTTGGGCTAAACCAGGTTTTATGTATTTTTACACACTAGGCTATTTAAAAATAGTATACTACATTATATTTGTTTTTATTTCAATTTTACTTTGACACACCTTTATTCTGAAGAAAATAAACTTAAAATTTACATCTGCACTGTCAAGTTTAATAGAAAATAATTGCCATGAGTTCCTGTGCACTGAAAAAAGGCCAAACATCTAAATTAACTGGATTAATATCACTGAATCAACCTATTAATTTATACCAACAAACTGATCGGGTAGAAATACATATGTATAAGCACTGTATAGCAATCTGGACAGTTTTATCTATTTAATAATAGATAGGCCTACACGCTACAGTCTGCTATTTAATCAGCACACTTACATTATTGTAAGTTAGTTATCATGCCATGTAAGATGCCATACAGCTCTTTTATTGACGAGCACCATGCTCATATTGTATGGAGTTTGAAGTTTCAGTGTTTCATTTAGATTCTAAAAGGCTCTTATAACTCACCCCTCCAAACAGATGCACACAATGATCTCTGACAAAACGGCAAACAACTTGAACGTGTATCTATGAGCTGATCAGTTTTGTCCCGTCTGCACATATTTATCGCATTGTCCAGGCCTGCGCAGTTCTCCGCCGGGAGGTTTGCCATTTTAACATGAATATCTTGATAAAAACTGTTGTGAATTGATCAATAATGCTGGCGAGAGTTCATGTTATATCCTAATATTTTTTTGCCCTGTAGATTGTATTGGACCTATACGTATAGGAAAAGATGAAACAAAGTTTCGGTCAAATCACCGTCAGACAGCCTTTATAAACATGAATTCAAATGAGAGAAGCTGATGGAGATGTTTCTATTTTTTCTGGGGATAACTGTGAGTATTTGGTGTTTGTAGTTATAGTATAGTAAATTATTTGTTTTGCTAAAGTAATTGTATATTATTCTAAACTCTCTCAGAGAGCACTTTTAAAGTTTTACAAACACCTTATCAGTTTGCTGAAAAGTGGAAGTCAGAGGAAACATGACCAACTTGCTACAACACAACACAAAAGGTAGATTATTTAGTTTTCCTCACAGTACCAACTTTGGGAAACTTGTCAATCAGCTAATCAGATATCTTTTTTCTTCTACTTTCCACAATTTATCATGCAGTTTCTTATGAGTGACTGATAAATAAATAAAAATGTTGCACTGTCACTGCAGGTCTGGACTGTGGAGTACAGCATTACTTGTTTGGTCATCTACATTCAGATGAAAACACCACACTCCTCTCTAATTCAATAAGTTTTAAGATTTGATTTAATTGTGAGAGATTCCTTTCTTTTTCCTGTTGTACTGTACTTTCAATAGGTCTAATAAATGTTTCTTGTATCCCCATCTTAGGATGTCAAGCCTACTCATCGCAAGGAGAGTTAGCATCAAAATGGATGTGTCACGTAAGGGATAATGTACATCCAGCTGGTTGTTCTCGCAGAATAAACCCTGACAGGGTGATCAGGACGTGGAGGGGTCTTGATCAGCCTGAAGGTGTTTATTCTGCGAGAACAACCGGCTGGATGTAAATTATCCTGCTTATTACACGGCTACTTGCCACATAAGTAAATAATTAGATGCAAAATATTGATTTGAGTAGAAATATTTGAACGCAAAGCTTCCGTGAAAACAGCAGTTGCGAGCAAGCGGCAAATTTAAACTAAATGGACATGTAAGGGAAATGGTGCAGTCAAACCATGTATTACACAACATTTCACCACAAATGAGCCTGTGTTATTAGCTATTGCAGGTTGTTATCCAGGGATAACATACCTTGGAATGTCGCAACTGACCAATCAGAATCAAGTATTCAAGAGAGCCGTGTAATAATGACCAATAACACAGAGATGCCAAAAGTATCTGTTTGCTGTCTACATTTTATTCAGTACTATGGAGCATCCAAAAGCCATCACTCAGTTAATTTCAATCAGCACTATTTAGCCCTTCCCAGTGCTGAAATTGTCATGGGCCCTTTGTTTTTATTGTTTAAATCTGAATGGAAAATTAACATTTAATGCTTATACATTTAAAAAAAAAATACTACTAGTTAGTCTTTTAGCTCCCTTTTAAGAAACATGTGGTTCACCATCTCTAATGGGTTGCAGAATTGGCAAAAGTTGCAGTATATAAAAAAGTTAGACTACTTGGTTTATAGGAGAATGTGAAGTAAATACTTGACATTTATTTAAGGTAAAGGGTAATGACCTGGTGGTGAGATGCAAAATAAGACTGTCATTAATATACTATTTGACAAACTTTTCACAGTCTCATTTTAATTATTTATTTTTAATTATTTTTGCAAGTTGACTTTCAATTTATTTATTTGTGCAAATTAACATTCAATTGTTGTTGTTTTTGTGGACTCTAGCAATCAACATATATTTGTGACTGACATGCTGGATGGGTGATAAGGTGAAGGGGGTTGAAAAAACAATATTTCTAAAATGGAGAGTGCTATTCTAGAGAGGTAAAAAAGAAAAAGTATGAATAGATAAAGAAAAAATGATTTATCTTAATCCCTGTAACTGTTGCACTGTGAATTGCTGTGTTATATATTGCTTGTCATTGTAAATGCTAATAAAAGTGTCTTTAATGATCACACAGCACCTTGATGTGTTATGCTTATTGTTATTTCAGTTTTTAGTGATAAAATAGCTATATGAGCTGTTTAAGTCTTAAAAATTAATTAAAATAAAACAAAAAATTTAATCCAAAGAATGATCCCATGATGGGAACCCCTAATATAGAACCCTTTTCCTGCCTACAAAGAACCCTAAAGGGTTCTTTTGATTGAACCCTTAAAAGGGTTCTATATGGAACCTTTTAGGGGTTCCATATGGAACCTTTTAGGGGTTCCATATGGAACCTTTTAGGGGTTCCATATATGAAACGCCTGATAGAACCTTTTATGGTTGTATATAGAACCTTTTCTTCTAAGAGTGTACTTTTAGATACGCTGTTATTTGTAAATGCTACTGCTTATGTTAGCTTTTAATATACAGTTTTATCTTGATTAAAGTGTTAATACAGTGTGGCATCTGCACGCTCGTCCATGTTTAACGCTTCTCATAGCTATGTGAAAATAAGTGTATAATTGTAACAGTTTATTGCTGTAGCTGAGCTGAATGAGAGAGAGAGATGCAGAGTGTGTGCAGAGCAGGGGGACGTGAGGAACAGTATAAAGAACCTCTGCTTTAGAACATTGATTTTGAAACTTGTGAATCCATTAGAATCGTTAGAAGACATATATGAATAGATTTTAACGTGCACCTTTAGTTTTCTCTTCCTCTTCTCTAAAGCAGCACAGCATGGCCTCGCCCCCTTTGCTGCCTTTTTCTGGGGGCGGGGTTTATCTGGGTTTGTTATGTCACAAACCCGGGAAGCAACTTGTTGTAGTCCCTACGAGCCGTTTTTGTAGGCATTAAACTGCCATAATTTTAAAAGACAATATCTCTGTTTGCATTGAACTTTCAGCTTCGTAACTTTGTAGATTTTGTTAATGCTCAAACAGCAACATTACACACTAACTAACGTTAAAAAAGTGAAATTGCAACCACCCCTTTAAAACGGGAAGAAAAACTTACACAATGGTCACATATGAAAAGACAGAAATATTCTACTTCCAATTGGGTTTTGGCTTATTTTAGGTGAGTATTATGTGCTAGACTCTTTTTAATCAATCCTGTTTATCATTTTGTAATGATACTTTTTATGCTTAGTTGTTCATGTCGCTTTTAATGTGTTTTTGTGAAGACAATTTATTGTTAACTCTGAACATGACAACGGTGTGTGTGTTGTGTGTTTAGGTGTTGAATGCTACAGCAGTGGGTCACATAACAGATTAACTGTTAAAGGGTTCATATGATGCTTCTAAAAAGAACATTATTTTGTGTATTTGGTGTAATGAAATGTGTTTATGCGGTTTAAGGTTTAAAAAAACACATTATTTTCCACATACTGTACATTATTGTTTCTCCTCCATGCCCCGCCTTCTGAAACACGTCGATTTTTACAAAGCTCATCGGTCTGAAAAGCGAGGTGTGCTCTAATTGGCCAGCTATCCAGTGCCTTGTTACAACCATTAACTTATTGTGATGCCCTGTCCTGCCAGAGCGACGAAACATAAACATAACATAACCATTACAAATGTGATATAAACATGATTTCTAGTTGTGTCCTCTTTTGGAAGGCAAAAACAAAGTAGTTTCGCGTTCTCAACAAAACAGCATCACACACCACTGCCTTGAGTGAGCGGAGACCAGAGGCCTAGAGTGAGCCGCGGTCTAGAGTGAGCGAAGGCGGGGGTGGGCTTGAGAACGGCGCGGCAGGTGGATTCGACGAAGGAGCTTGCTGCAACCACATGTGACGACCCCAGGCTGGAAAGCCGATCCGGCGATCCACAGTGCAAAGTTGATGTATTTCCTCAGCGACCAGCACGGATCAGCTCCAGGCATGACGAAGCGGATATCGTCCTCTTTTGGAAGGCCAATCAAAGTAGTTTCTCTTTCAAAGTGAAACACACAGCGTCTATACGACATGGCGGCGGCGGCAACAAGAATACTACAACGAGAATAAAAGGTACGCCTTCTTACTTTGCTTGAACATCTGGGCGGCGTTATGCAAATACATACACATACACAAACACAACAGAGGAGAATCTGTCAGTAATTGATCATCATGATCAGAATCTCTTTACTATGACTATAAGAACCCTGCAGAGCACAAAACATGATGGATGCTATTATTGTGCTGTGAAGATTGAAGGAAATGTGACACATATGGTCTTTATCCCTAGGTTCAATCTTGTATAAGATTTTGTAGTTATTTTAATCAATTCTAATGTCAAATATGTGTTTTATCGAATCAAATGACTGGTGTGTGTGTTCAGCTTGTGACACTGTACAAAGACATGTTTTTACCGCTCAATATATATTAAGATGGTTTTATATCTATGTATTCAAGTTTTAATGGTTTTACATGTTGTCTTAGCCATTTTAATCCCCTTAATTATTTGATGTGTGTATGTCTTTAAAATCTTCATGGGTCTAGGAATAAGGAAGTAAACCAGTACAAAGCAAGCAGCATGTCAAACAACCAGGGTCATTGACCGAACATTGCATCTGGATTGTGGAGTTGTTTTATGGACTTACCATTCCAGTCTCTCACTTATTTTGGATTATCACTTTCTGTGGATTGTATATACAACGGTGGACACTTTTACCTTGGGACTTCAACACACTAGAATTCTTAAGGACTGTTTTAGGGTATGACTCAAATGGACAATCTGCTTTTAACAGCCTAAGTTATTCTAGTTTTATTGTGTTGTTTTAAGTTCCTTCTGCACTATGTAAATACACTATATTATACTTTTTTTGTTGTCTCATCTTTTTAAAACACTTATTTTACCTCACACAGTTTAATCTGACCACATAATAAATTAATGTAATTCGAGCGATAATGCCGATCGTTCCTAAACAAGCTCCTGATGTGTCTGTGGTGAGCAACAGTGTATCTGGACATGAAGGTGGTGATATCAGTGTTCAGTGTTTCTACAGTCCTAGATATCAGGATAAACTCAAACAGTGGTGCAGATATGAATGTTACCCAGTGGGGAGGACTAACACATCCCAGAATTCATCAGTACAGATCAGTGATGATGGGAGAAGATCGTTCATTGTTCTGATGACTGGACTGAGACTCACTGATTCTGGCTGGTACTACTGTTCTGCTGGAGAGGCACTGAGACCTGTTCAACTCACTGTAGTTAAGGCAGAACCTGTGGCTCAGTAGCAGAGCATTGCGTTAGCAGCACAAAAGGTTTTGGGTTCAATTCCCAGGGAACACATGTACAGGTTAAAAAGCCTGAATACACTATAAGTCATTTTAGATAAAAACGTCTGCTTAATGCATAAATGTAGGAACCAGACAAAGAGAGAGACACGTTAATATTCAAATATTTCTCATTGATGTTTCTCAGAATCATCTTCCTCAAATTATTCTATATTTGTCTGTGTTTTGTCGTCATGCACTATTTCCTCGATTTCTTTTGCCTTTTACAATCATTTCCTCATTGCCTTTTGTGATTTTTCTTTAAACATTTTTTTTTTTAACCTTTGAAAAAGTGAAACAGGACATCACAAGAATAATAATACAACTGAAATCACTGACAAACAGCAAAAGTACTACATTGTTTGAAAAAAAAAAAAAAATCTTAAACCAATTCTTCGACTATTAAGATCAAATATATTAACAGAGCTCTGGTGAACCTTTATTTCAGATATGACTCATTTTCCAATGCCTTTTACGCAGATGAATTCGTCCCACATCTTTTTTGGAGCTCTTTCAATTTAAAACAAATCAGAATGTTTCTGTAGTTCCCACAGAAATAATGGACTCCTGACTGTGTGGCTTCCGGGTTCAGCTGTACTTCTGCTGTTATTGATTCTGATCAGTGTTTTCACCTGGAGATATAGACGGAGACACAGTCAGTTCCACCTACATTTTAATTGGTTTGAAAATTAATTTCATTCCATTTTATAATTTATTTAATTATCACAGATTGTATGTACAATTCTGTTAGTCATAAATTATTAGAAAAGAAAAACAGCAAATCAGAGAAATAAACGGCAGCAGAACCACTGACATGGTAAGTCATTAGTTTATGAGAATCTATATATGAACATGTTTGTTTGACAGTTGCTTTGGCTTTTATTTTGAAACTTTCTCTGACATCTCTATTATTCTCTAAACTGTAAATGTAATTTTCTGATCAGTTTTATGAGACTTCAACACTCTGTGCCATGTCTGCATCATGTCTGCAAATGTAGTAACTCACCCAAAACATTTAATTCAGACTTCAAAACTTAGTTATTGGGTCAATAAATTGGCCAATGCTCTGAAGTGTATGAGCTGCACTGGTCAAAAGCAGACATAATTCACATTCCATATCATAGATATTTATGAAAAAAAGTCTGTTAATATGTTAATTTCCAAATTACTCTGTGCACACATGTGCTAAAATGTTTGCAGTTTTCTTAAATAAGAATTTTAAATCTGGTGTGAACAAGAAATGTACTCTCATTCAGCAAATGCTAAGATCCAGAGAGGTTTCAACCTCTTATTTCGACCAAAAAAAAAAAAACATTTGTTGTTTTTCTCCTTATTTCTCATATTTCACATAGTTTGGCCATGAAACCTGTAGTTTATTAAATTAGTCATATGTTGATTTCTTTATATTTTTTTTCTATATTGTTTGCACATGTACTCTAAACCTGAAGATCCACCGATATACAGCACTATAAATGATGAAAACCCAAATGTATGTAGACCAGACATGCACTGATGTGATGAAATTTCAGACATGAATATATCATGTTTATTATGCAATCCCTTTATCTACAGGATCCCAACAAGGACATAATCTACTACAGTACTATTGATGATGTTCCTGGCAGTGAAGCGGTGAGGCCTCCAGCAGGCGGAGCGATATACAGCATAATATACAGCACTGTGGATCCACACTGACTGCAACAGTGAAGAACTCAGGAACAGACCTTCTGACCAAAAGAAACAAAATCAGCAGCAGAGGACTGTCATCACAACTTTTTTGTAGTTTTTTTGTATTATATCGCTGCTTAATTTCTTCACTGTAAGTTTACTTGTACAGTTTTATATTGTTTGCATTAATACAAACTAGCATATTATAAATGAAATAAAAGTATTTTGCAGTTGTATGTGTCTTGGTTTCAGGTTGTCCTATATCTTGTTTTCTAATAAGTATACACACGCAGCCCTGGAAGTATTTTGTGATTTTACTTGTGGATTTAGTATACACACTAATTTTGAATGTCCGTCAACAAAGATGGTCTGCTCATACTGTATATACATCACACACTTTCTGGTCGGCTCATATATGTGTGTTTCGGCCTGCAATCTGTGGTCTGCTGCTGATCGGCAGTGAACAGCACTGTAAGTGAAGCAGAAGTCAGTGTTTCTTCTTCAATGTTTAAGCACTGCTTTTGTACTTAGACTTAGGCTTCTGTACTTTAAACATGCTTTTTTTTTTTATCAAATTTGGGCTTTTTTAAAATAATTTATACAAATGCCCATGAAGCCCTTTCCTTAACTCCACCCCATTTTATTTGCTAGATTTTAATTAGAAAATGTAAACAGAAAGAATATATATATATATATATATATATATATATATATATATATTATAATATATATATTATATATATATTATATATATATATATATATATATGAAGTGACATGACAAACTCTCTAACCACTAGGCCATATATATGTATATATGCCATATATATATACACATACACATACACACATATATATATATATATATACAGTACAGACCAAAAGTTTGGAAACATTACTATTTTTTATTTTTTTGAAAGAAGTCTCTTCTGCTCATCAAGCCTGCATTTATTTGATCAAAAATACAGAAAAAAAACAGTAATATTGTGAAATATTATTACAACTTAAAATAATAGTTTTCTATTTGAATATACTTTAAAAAAAATAATTTATTCCTGTGATGCAAAGCTGAATTTTCAGCATCATTACTCCAGCCTTCAGTGTCACATGTAACATCCAGTCTATCACATGATCATTTAGAAATCATTCTAATATTCTGATTTATTATGAGTGTTGGAAACAGTTCTGCTGTCTAATATATTTGATGAATAAAAGGTTAAAAAGAACTGCATTTATTAAAAAAAAAAATAAATAAATCTAATAATATATATTCTAATAATATATTTTCTTTTCTATCACTTTTTATTAATTTAACACATCCTTGCTGAATAAAAGGTATTGATTTTATTTAAAAAAAAAAAAAGAAAGAAAGAAAATTACTGACCCCAAATTACTGACCAGTAGTGTATATTGTTATTACAAAATATTTATATTTTAAAAACATAGCTTCTTTTTTTTTTTATTTTATTTTTTTACTTTTTATTCATCAAAGTATCCTAAAAAAGTATCACATGTTCTGAAAAAATATTAAGCAGCAGAACTGTTTCCAACTTTGATAATGAATCATCATATTAGAATGATTTCTAAAGGATCATGTGATAATGATCCTAAAAATTCAGCTTTGCATCACAGAAATAAATGATAATTTAAAGTATAATAAATTTAAAAACAATTATTTTAAATTGTAATAATATATCACAATATTAAATTTTTTTCTGTATTTTTGATCAAATAAATGCAGGCTTGATGAGCAGAAGAAACTTCTTTCAAAAACATTAAAAATAGTAATGATTTCCAAACTTTTGGTCTGTACTGTATATATATATATATATATATATATATTATATGTATATATATATATATATATATATATATATATATATGTATGTATATATGTATAGGTATATGTATATGTATATGTATATATATGTATGTATATATATATATATATGTATATATATAGTTGTAAAATAGCTCGAATTATTAAATTTACTGAACAATAAAAAAAATAATCTAACAATTAAACATCCAGTTTGTGTGCTTTAATTGTGTCAAATTAGTGGCAGATACAGTCAAATTTCATTCAATCAGTCGCAGTAAATGGAGAAAGTCATCTGCTCAGCCTTAATTATGTCATTCTTAAACATTTTGAGTAAACGTTGTATCAAATTGAAGAGAACCTATTGATCCATATTATACCATTATATTCACAAACCAAATTAGAACCCATGAGTAAAATTTTGATTTGTTTTTGTGTTGTGTGAGGTTGCTTGCTGCAAAGTGACTACTTTGCTCACTTGCTAATGTTTATGTGGTTTAAGGTGATATTTCTGCTATTCCTCTGAAACAGGAAGAAGCAGAGACACTGCAAGAAGTGACCAGATCCTGTCATGCACATGCACTCTGCTGTAGACATGATTTACCCTCTGATTCTCTCTGGGATTTTACTTCACATCACAGGTAACAAATATAATACTCTCTAAATAGTGTTATTAGACTATTGTATAAACTAAACAATTTTTTAACTTCAATTGTAATAATGATATTGAAATAATTATAATAATAACTGCTTTGTGAAGTTTTGAAACCTTTGTGAATTATTTGTTTACAACCAGCGATTCGGAGCAGTATCAAACTGCCAAAGTCACATGTTTTCAGTAAAAGGATTTATGACATAATGCTTTAAAATTTCAGTGTTTCTCAGTGGGATCTCATGATTTGGGGGCGCGAGTTCCTTAACATGATGCACGATGGGATACACTTGGCTTCTGTGCATTAAGAGCACTGAGCTTTGGCGTTTTTCAGACCTGGGACAATCTTGCACACTTACTTCCTGTTTTGTGCAAGCACTCTCAAGTGGCCAAGACTGCAAGAGTATTAATTAATAGTCTCTCGTTGGCTTGTTTAGTCAATTAATGGATTACACTTTCAGTAAAACATTTGAAACTTGGTAAAAGTTGTTTCTATGCATAGTCTAAATGAGAAATTAATGAAATGATCACACATCATCATCTCAATGATTGTGACTGATAAAATTTAGTATGCTACAATTGCCCCCCAGATCCCCCTACTAGTTAAAAAGAGGTGTAAACAGAAGTTTGACTGTGACCAGAACATAATTTTGCATGAAATCTAGAGCAGGGTTCTAAACTCCAGCCCTTGAGGTCCCTTTCCTGAGAGTTTAGCTCCAAACTCACCTGCCTGTAACTGTCTAGTAATCCTGAAGACCTTGATTAGCTTGTTCACGTGTGTTTAGCTAAACTCTGCAGGAAAGTGGACCCCAAGGGTGGGCCAGATCTGAGAACCCCTAATCTAGAGTCTATCCTTAACAAGGTAGCTAAGATGTTTAAGTGCTAAATGAGGGTGAAAATGGGAAATGCAGCAGTTACTATAAACACAGTTAAAACAGCTCAGATACAGGAAAAGAAACATGGACAATGGTCACATACACAACAACAAATATATTCTACAATTTAATCGGGTTTTGGCTCATTTTAGGTGAGTGTTAAATGTTGTGCTGTCTTTGTTACTAATGAATCCTGTTTATTATTTTCTATAATGGCACAATTTATGCTTAGCTGTTTGTTTTGCTTTCACTGTGTTTTATGTGAAGGCTGAAAAAATAAAGAAGTGATTTATTGTTAGGCTAATCCTGGACATAACGGTTTGTGTGTTGTGTGTTTAGGTGTTGAATGCTATACTGGTTGGTCAAACCCTACATTAACTGTTAAGACTGGAGGATCTGTCACCATCCCATGTCATTATGATGAGAAATACACACAGCAGAAGAAATTCTTGTTCTCAGGAACTGATAAATCTAATACATTCACAAACACAACAGAGGAGAATCTGTCAGTAATTGATCATCCTGATCAGAGTCTCTTTACTGTGACTATAAGAAACCTGCAGAACAAAGACACTGGAAATTATTATTGTGTTGTGGAGACTGGAGAACAACCACCGATAAAAATGATATATGAGCCTTATCTCAAGATTCAATCTGGTAAGACATTTTGCATTTGTTTCAATCACATACAATGTCAAATTCTCTTTATTTTAAACACTCTCTCATTCCTCCTGTATTATATAATCTCAAATGACGTGTGTGTGTGTGTGTGTGTGTGTGTGTGTGTGTGTGTGTGTGTGTGTGTTCAGCTCCTGATGTGTCTGTGGTGAACAGCAGTGTATCTGGACATGAAGGTGGTGATATCAGTGTTCAGTGTTTCTACAGTCCTAGATATCAGGATACACTCAAGCAGTGGTGCAGATATAAAGATAAGATGTGTTACACAGTGGGGAGGACTAACACATTCCAGAATTCATCAGTTCAGATCAGTGATGATGGGAGAGGATCCTTCACTGTGCTGATGACTGGACTGAGACTCACTGATTCTGGCTGGTACTACTGTTCTGCTGGAGACACACTGAATCCTGTTCAACTCACTGTAAATGAGGCAGAACCAGGTACATTTTTTTTAATAGTTCATATTTTGCTACTACATATGAAATAAAACACAACTAAACTTTATAAAAAACTTTATTTTTTACTTTTGTCCACAGGCACTGTCAATGACAAAGTGTAAGTATTTAATCTATTCTCTGTAAATGGCTTTCCTTTCATAATCATCTTTGTGGAATTATTCTATATTTGTATCTGTTTGTGTATATCTCATGACTAACAGTCATTTCCTCGTTGCTCTGGTGATATTCTTTTTTTAGGCCTACTTCTATTTTTTTCTTTTTTCTTTTTTAGATTTAGAGGAACCACAAAAGTAGGCTACTACATGTGTATTGTTTAAAATAAACTAGCCTAACTAAGGCTTGTCCACTGTGCTATCACGTTTTTACACACATATATAAATATAAAAATATATTAAAAAATATATATGTGATGTGTATGTGTGACAAAGAAACATATTTGGTTCTCATATTTGTCTGTTGATGGTGTGCACTTCTATTTTATTTTTCAGATGGCACATGGAGCGTTTCTGTTTGGCACATAACTAGAGGAATTTTCTCCACATTGACCTGAAGGATCAAATGATTATAAAAGTGTTGATAATAAGCTTTATATTCTGCATTTGCTTTGTTTATTCAGCAGACTAGACTTAAGGTATCTGTGTGTGGAAACCACTAGACATCTGTGTTTGCTAAATGACTTTGTTTGTTTGTTTGTTTGTTTTTTCAAATGTCACTCCTTTCATCCAAAATTCCAGATTTTTCTAATTCCTAATAAAAAGTTTAGAGTCTCTCTCTCTCTCTCTCTCTCTCTCTCTCTCTCTCTCTCTCTCTCTCTCTCTGTCATGATTATTAGAATCTATTCTGCTGAGGTTGTCCATTATTACCCTTACCAAAAAGTAGTATACTTCAAGTTTATTTTATTAAGTATACTTAAGTAAAGTTCAAGTATATTTTTAAGTACACTTTGTGTAGAAAGTATACAAATTTCAGTGTTATAGTAGTATACTTGTAAGTGTACTGTTTCAATACTCCTCGGGACTAAATTAGCCCACTTTCTAGTATATTAAAGTTTACTTTTAAGTATACTTTAAGTATAACAGTAGCAAACTTTGAGTACACAACTAGTTTACCTCTATGTTTGTAGTTTGTACTGCAATTATTTTAAAGTGAACTTATAGGTATACTGACAGTTTACTAATTAAATACTTCGTACACTTTGAAGTATAGTCTCAGTAAACTACTAGTTTAGTAGTTTTATACTGCAAGTATACTCATAAGTTTTCTTTAAGTGAACTTTACATCATACTTTAAGTATACTACTACGTCCCTATTTAGGTTTTAATTTGTATATATTTTGTTATATGAATATCTGAACATCCAAAACATCCAAAGAAAGAAGATGGTATCTGCTTGTAAACAAAAAACATTTTATTAAAGCTTCATGAATTCTTTTTTTAAACACTTTAATGTGGGTAAGTTTCATAAAAATTAAAGAAATAACATTTTGAACAAAAAGCTGAAAAAAGACTATGAATTTGATTCAGAATGATAATCAAAACGAAGATGGAGTCGATCTACACCCCAAAGCTTGACTGTAATTATTACCTCTTCATTGGTCGACATTTTATTCCATAACGTTACAGTTTTGATGCTGTTTCATATCAGATGATTGTGTTAGATTACATGTGTTACCATCTGTTGTTTCTTCTTCTTCTTCTTCACTTGTGTTGTTTTTGGAAATTCTGTACAGAAGATGTGTACTAGCACCCTCTACCATATAACAATGAAAACACGGATTCTAGGAGCACAAGTATAGACTTTTTGTAAGTATAAGTCGAGTATACTTAAATGTCATTTTAAGTATATTTCTGAGGAGTACATAAAGCCCATTTCTGAGAAGTACATAAAAAGTCAACTAAAAGCATACTTTCCTATTTTTAGTTTAAAAGAAGTATACTAATAGCACACTTTAATAAACTTCTTTTTTGTAAGGGTATGCACTTTAAATGTGTTATTAAATCAAACTTAAAGGTGCTGTATACCACACTCTCAGAAAAAAAGTACAAAAACTGTCACTAACACGGGAGGCCATCCTTTCAAAAGGTACCTGTTTGTACTCTGTATACTCCTAAAGAATGCACCTAAAGTGTACATAGGCTAACAGAAATGGTACATATAAATACTTTTTAAAAGGTCCCGCCCCGGTGACAGCTTTTATCCGGTGGAAAAGTATTATATGAGGGTAAGAAGGAAGTCAAGATACTCAAGAACAGAACAACTTCAAGATACAGGAAGAGAAACACAATGACCACATTTGCAAAGAATACATTCTACATTTCAATTGGATTTTGGCTCATCTTAGGTGAGAGTAGTACATGTATTGCTGTGTTCATTTCTAATAGATTCAGTATAACATTTTGCAAAGACAGGTTTTATGCTCATCTGTTCATGTTGTTTTTAATGTGTTTTATGTGAGGATAGAACAAATTAAGAAGTGACTTGTTGGACATATTGGACTGTGTTTTGTTTAGGTGTTGAATGCTATACTGGTTGGTTAAACCCTACATTAACTGTTAAGACTGGAGGATCTGTCACCATCCCATGTCATTATGATGAGAAATACACACAGCAGAAGAAATACTGGTTCTCAGGAACTGATAAATCTAATACATACACAAACACAACAGAAAAGAATCTGTCAGTAATGGATCATCCTGATCAGATTCTCTTTACTGTGACTATGAGAAATCTGCAGAACAAACACACTGGAAATTATTATTGTGTTGTGGAGACTGGAGAACAACCACCGATAAAAACAATATATGAGCCTTATCTCAAGATTCAGTCTGGTAAGACATTTTGCATTTGTTTCAATCACATACAATGTCAAATTATCTTCATTTTAAACACTCTCTCATTCTTCTTGTATTGTGTGTGTGTGTTCGTGTGTGTTCAGCTCCTAATGTGTCTGTGGTGAGCAGCAGTGTATCTGGACATGAAGGTGGTGATATCAGTGTTCAGTGTTTCTACAGTTCTGGATATAAGAATGAAGTCAAGCAGTGGTGTAGATATAAAGATCAGAGCTGTTACACAGTGGGGAGGACTAACACATCCCAGAATTCATCAGTCCAGATCAGTGATGATGGGAGAGGATCCTTCACTGTGCTGATGACTGGACTGAGACTCACTGATTCTGGCTGGTACTACTGTTCTGCTGGAGAGGCACTGAATCCTGTTCAGCTCACTGTAAATGAGGCAGAACCAGGTACAAATTTTTCAATAATTCATAAATGTTTTGCTACTACATATGAAATAAAACAAACTAACTTTGTTATTTTTAACTGTTGTCCACAGGCACTGTCAGTGACAAAGTGTAAGAATTTTATCTGTTCACTGTAAATGGCTTTCCTTTCATAATCATCTTTGTGAAATTATTCTATATTTGTATCTGTTTCTGTATATCTCATGACTAACAGTCACTTCCTCCTTGCTCTGGTGATATTCTTCCTTTTCTCCTCTATTTTGTCTTTGCAGAAATGAAACAGGAATTCTCAATGATAATAATGAAACAGAAGACACAGTAGCAACTCAAAAGTACTACATGTTTATTGTTTAAAATAAAATAATAAGGCTTAATCTAATTCTAAAACCTTTAAGCTAAAATATTACATTAACAGAAGGGCTTTTCACACTGTTCATAATTTACTCGTGATTAACAATTAACCCTGGATATCCATAAACTGACATTTTACACTGTAGGCTAGGCTACATGATTCCTAAACAAAGACTATATAAAGTTTTTCTTGTATGGATAAAGGTGCAATTAAATCTTAACTCCAATTCACTTGTTTTCTGTCACGGTGGACGCTTCTAAATGTGAAACGTAGGCCTACTTCTCTCGTGGTTAAAAGCAGGGTTTAGCCTATAACACCAATAAAATGGGGTTTAAAGCAATGTGAAAAGCCCTAGAGTTTATATGAATAAATAATTTTATATTAAGTTTCTCTTTTGGAGCTCTTTGAATATAAATATTTAAAAATGTTTCATTATTTCCCACAGCAATGAACTCCTGACTGTGTGGCTTCCAGCTTTAGCAGCACTTCTGCTGTTACTGATTCTGATCAGTGTTTTCACCTGGAGATGGAGACGGAGACACAGTCAGTTTCAGCTGCACTACATTTCTATTTTATGCTCTGATATTCTGACATTTATTTTGAGAGCACAGATTCTATATATCTATATTTAGTTAATGTCTGATATTATTGTTTCCCCTTTTTTAAAATGAGAGCAAGATAAACACCAAATCAGAAGGAGAACCAGCAGCATAACCACTGATGTGGTAAGTCCTTTATAAGAAGCAAGTTATGAAAATGTTCATATGATAATATAGGGTTCAACAGGGTATTTTAAGGCAATGTACCCTATCAGTTAATTTTTAGTATACAAGACTGTCTCCCTCTTCTTGGTAACAAAGAGGTTCCTAAGCTTTTTCATGCTAATCAATCTAGACATTGTTTGAGAGTCAAATATGAGAAAAGAAAACGCTTTGTTGTTTTTGTCCAGCCTTCCTTCTAATAGCTTTATATCTTTACGCTGGTTTACCCAAGGAACAGGTAGTTCAGTAAGTAAGTCATATATTTATTTTATCCACTTCATTCATCACATTGATTCAGAACCGATGAGATCATAAGAACAATTTAATAAAAGAATGAGCTCATAAGAGGCATCTTTCCTAAATCAGATGTTCGCCACATAGGAAATTTCCCTTTGATTTGTGCAGCATGTCAAAACTATAAATACAAAGTTATGACCAACAAACTTGGTAATTGAATTTAATGAACTTATTTCATATTATATTTCTAACACTATTAGCATACTTTACTCCACTCACATATTTCCAGAACATGTAGCCTATTCTCTTAGTAGATTTTGGTTTCTTGATGTTTCTCTTTTTTATTGTTTTGTGTGTTTGTATGAAATGCAGATCTACTCTAAAGCTGAAGATCCTGAGATGTACAGCATTATAAATTATGAAAACCCAAATGTAAGTAGACCAGACATTAATATAACTATTTTATGGTGACCATAAATCCTCTTTTTCTCAGGCATGTCCTGGCCAGGATTTCTAAATTGCCTAAAATGTCCAGGTTTTGGCTTTGTTTTGTTATTTGCTTTGTTTTGATGGCTCCCTGCCTTCTCACATGCCCCACAATTGGTCGATTATGTACAATGCCTGCACACTATTGGTCAAACTACTTATGAGTCATTACCTTCAGCAAGTATGCAAATAATAGGAAAACAAAGCCAAAACCCAGATATTTTAGGCAATTTAGAGATCCTGGCCAGGACAGGTCTGAACAAAAAGAGGACGTATGGTCAAGCTAAACTACTTTGATGATTCAAAAATATGATTCATTAATTAGAAGACTTGATCATGTTTAATTACAATCCCTTTCTCCACAGGATCCCAACAAGGACATAACCTACAGTACTATTGATAATTTTCCTGTGCGTGAAGCAGAGAAGCCTCCAGCAGGTGGAGCAATATACAGCATAATATACAGCACTGTGGCTCCACACTGACTGCAACAGTAAGAAGAACACAGGAACAGAACCTTCTGACCAAGAGAAACAAAATCAGCAGCAGAGGACTGTCATCACAACTGTGTGTGTGTGTGTGTGTGTGTGTGTGTGTGTGTGTGTGTGTGTGTGTGTGTGTGTGTGTGTGTGTGTGTGTGTGTGTGTGTGTGTGTGTGTGTGTGTGTGGTGTCTTTGTCAACACACAATTGTCTTTTAGCAGTACATAGTTTTGTATTTTGTGTTATCGAGTCTGTTTAATTACTTCTCCATTTCTCCATTCTGTCACTGATGGAGTTTTGGTTTCTCTGGTTTGCTTAGTTGGGGACACTTCATTTCCAGCGATATCGTCGACTTGATTGCACAGATACTATTTAAACTGAACTGAGCTGGATAATGAAATCACTGAATTCAGTGATGAACTGCCTTTAACTGAAAAAAAATGAGTTTACTATTTAAGTTTACTATAGTTTACTATGAGTTTACCATATGTTTGCTATTGTCATTTTTGCATTATTGACACACTATTTTCCTAATTAATGCTGTACAGTTGCTTTGACACAATCTTTATTGTTAAAACGCCATATTAATAAAGGTAACTTGACTTGACTTCACTGTAAAAATATTTTTTGTTTACTTGTATAATGTTATTTTCTCTGTTAATTGCATTATTACAAACAAGCACATATAAAATGAAATAAAAGTATTGCAGTTTTCTGTGTGAAAAAAAAGAATAATTTGACTCCTCCTTTCCCTCCATGGACACACAACTCTGATGTGTGTTTTGTGGTTGTCGTTCAGCTGTGCAGATGCAGCCACAACACTTATATATACACTGCTCCAAAAAATTAAAGGAACACTTTTTAATCAGAGTATAGCATCAAGTAAATTAAACTTCTGGGATATTGATCTGGTCAGTTACGTAGCAGAAGGGGTTGTTAATTCATTTCAGCTGCTTTGGTGTTAATAAAATTAACAACAGGGTCACTAGATGGGCAACCATTAGAAAACCCCCAAAACAGGAATGGTTTTACAGGTGGAGGTCTCTGACATTTTTTCCCCTACTCATCTTTTCTGATTGTTTTTCACTAGTTTTGTATTTGGCTAGGGTCAGTGTCACTACTGGTAGCATGAGGCGATACCTGGACCCTACAAAGGTTGCACAGGCAGTCCAACTCCTCCAGGATGGCACATCAATATGTGCCATTGCCAGAAGGTTTGCTGTGTCTCCCAGCACAGTCTCAAGAGCATGTAGGAGATTCCAGGAGACAGGCAGTTACTCTAGGAGAGCTGGACAGGGCAGTAGAAGGTCCTTAACCCCTCCAGCAGGACCTGTATCTGCTCCTTTGTGTGCAAGGAGGAACAGGATGAGCACTGCCAGAGCCCCACCAAATGACCTCCAGCAGGCCACTGGTGTGAATGCCTCTGAGAAAACAATCAGAAACAGACTTCATGAGGGTGGCCTGAGGGCCTGATGTCCTCTAGTGGGCTCTGTGCTCACTGCCTCACTGCCATGCATACAAACACGTGGGGGCCATACAAACTACTGAGTACCATTTTGAGTTGCTGCAATGAAATTTCAGCTTAATGGACTAGCCTACTGCATCCTTTTTTCACATTAATTTTGAATGTCTCTTTAATTCAGCCCTCTGTAGGTTGACAACTTTCATTTCCATTAAACAATGTGGCATCTTTTCATTCCTAACAAATTACCCAGCCATATCAGTATAGATATCCTGCATGATATTTTTCCCCATTGAGATCTGATGTGTTTTCAAAGTGTTCCTTTAATTTTTTTGAGCAGTGTATATTAAAGAGACTGGAATTGATGTTTTTTAATCTCAGACTTTGATATAGTGTTTACATATCTCTCTGCTATGAATTCATAATATTAGTATAGAAAGAGTTTACGAAAATAAATTTCTTGGTGTTATTTTAGACCACAAAATTAGCTGGAAACCACATATAAAACACATTGAAGCAAAACTGGCAAAGACTATAGCAATATTAAATAAAACAAGATATATTTTGAATAATAAATCACTCTATATTCTGTATAATACACTCATATTGCCTTACTTAAGTTATTGTGTGGAAATCTGGGGAAATACCTACAAAACCAACCTACAGTCTTTATGCACATTACAAAACAGAGCAATCAGAATTATAAATAATGTAGGATATCTTGAACACACAAATTCACTATTCTTGAAATCATATATACTAAAGTTTATTGATTTGGTTAAATTTAAGACGGTACAACTCATGTTTAAAGCAAGAAATAATTTACTTCCGGGAAATATACAAAAAATGTTTATGGAGAGGCAGGGTGGGTATAATTTGATAGATGAATTAAACTTTAAAAAGCTCAATATAAGAACTACTCTGAAAAGTATGTGCATCACTATATGTGGGGTGAGGTTGTGGAATAAGTTGGAACAGGTGTTAAAATACTGTACAAACTTTAAACAGTTTAAAAAGTTGTATAAAATTGAGTTACTAAAAGGTTATGAGGTGGAACAAGAATAATGAGGGTGGGTTAAAAGATTGATTATAAGATATTTTTTTTTCTAATTTTTTTTTTTTATTTAATGTATTTGTTTAATGGTTGTTGTGCAATAAGGATATGTTGTATGTGGTGGGATAATTCATAGAAGATGGAATTTTGTATGGTTATATAAGGGGTGGGAAAATAACAAGCTTTTTGCTTCAGCCCGCTCCTTTTCGAACACATGTAATTTTATTTTTGATATTGCATTTATGTGGTAACACAATTGTTGTATGTTCATATTTTACTTTATTTTTATTTTTTATTTTATTGGTTGTTGTTCGAAATAAAAAAAAATTAATAAATAAAGAAAGAAAGAAAGAAAGAAAGAAAGAAAGAAAGAATTGTGTTTCAAAATCCTTTGAGGTGTAACATATTTAAAAACATGGACAGTTTAAATTTTGTATGATCATCAGTTAATCGTAAGGTTATTTTATACCAATCCACATGAACCCCTTACCTCAACTGGAAAAATGATTGAACACGATAAAAACTAAAAGTTAAGCTAACAGTTACACACAACAGTTTGTGCGTGTTGATCATTTCACGCTTCTACAATGTAACATTTTGTTCTGTATTTGTCGTTTCAGTAAGTAAGGGGCTAAAACCATTAAGTGTGAGGTATCTAACTGCAAAGTGGCTACTTTGCTCACTTGCTAATGCTTATGTGGTTTAAGGCAATATTTCTGCTCTTCCTCTGAAACAGGAGGAAACCAAAACACTGCAAGAAGTGACCAGATCCTGTCATGCACATACACTCTGCTGTAGACATGATTTACCCTCTGATTCTCTCTGGGATTTTACTTCACATCACAGGTAAACAATTATTATACTCTCTAAATAGCATTATTAAAATACTATTTTATGATCTCTTTTAACATCTATTGTTAGAATAGTTTAACATGAATTCCTTAAGCTAGTAATTGTTCACTATTGCAACTTTCCATAATGTGCAGTTTATGGATGTTTACATTTTTCCCTACATTTAATCTTGTCTGCAGATGGTGCTGGAATTCAGAAAATGAATATAGGAGTGAAATCTGGATCACCTGGCATAATGCCATGTCTATATGATAAAAAACATAAAGAAAACCGTAAATACTGGTGTCAGGGGTCACTATGGTTTTCTTGCAGTATATTGGCATATGCAAATAAGTCTGGAAAATATTCCCTCACTGATTATCCAGCCCAGAGTATTTTTACAGTGCAATGGAAGAATATGAAGACCTCAGACTCTGGATATTACTGGTGTGCTGTGGAAATTGGCGGCAAAATAGACGACGGTTATTATTTGTATCTGACGGTACAATCAAGTAAGAATATCAAGTTTATGCATTTTACTGAAATATAATAATGTACCTATAAGTAACATTATAAGTAATGTAAAAGGTTGTTGTTGGGTTATGTGTGATTGATAGTTATTATTGTACACATAATTAAAGAAAAACTGAAATGTCACTGACATGAAACGGCAATGACTAATGAAAAGCAGCGGTGCACATTATACAGTACAAGTTTAGTTTATGTTTAAGTAAGCATAAGTGTACTTACAGTAATAAATGCAAACTAATAATAATGATAAATAAATATATAAAACATACATACGACTACTTGAGTTTATACCACTACACCAATAAATACTTTTGAGAGATGAACTAAAGATTTTGAGCAAGCTTTTCTGGTGATCCATTGTGTGGTGCTGTTTGTAAGAACTGTTTGAGAAATGGCTTACTGGTTTGCAAATGTTAAGGATGATTCGAGAAGAGACGTACTGAAGCGACTGAGAAAAACTGTAATGCACCGCCTCAGTTTGTTATGGTTTGGATTAATCTGATTAATGATTGTAGAATAAAGTAGGGCTTTTGCAGTAGCAGTGTAGGAGACGCTGTTTGAAGTCAGGATTGCATACTGGCAAAAGGAAATAGTAAGAGTATCATTCTATTTAGACTTCAGCTGCTAGAATCATTCAGTAGGCTGCAATGTTCTGTGGACATCAGCGTAAGAATGTACATTTTTAGTCATATTGTTCGATTCCAGAATTGTTTTAAAACAGAACTGTTTTTAAATAGTTAAGATGTTACAATAATATCATATGTTTGCATTTCATAAACAATAATAAGCAAATTTACTAAAAAATCTTATTGTCTTTTGATGGTTTTCAGTTCCTGATGTGTCTGTGGTGAGCAGCAGTGTATCTGGACATGAAGGTGGTGATATCAGTGTTCAGTGTTTCTACAGTTCTGGATATACGAATAAAACCAAGCAGTGGTGCAGATATAAAGATCAGAGATGTTACAAAGAGAAGAAGACTGACACATCCCAGAATTCATCAGTCCAGATCAGTGATGATGGGCGAAGATCCTTCACTGTGCTGATGACTGGACTGAGACTCACTGATTCTGGCTGGTACTACTGTTCTGTAGGAGATTTACAGGCTCCTATTCAACTCACAGTCACTGAAGCCAAAAGATGTAAGATCACAAACCAATTCCGCCATAAAAATGATGTCTCTCTCAATGCACTAAAATTAACCTCATTTCTTTCTCTTTTTCCAGCATTTACAACTGTTCCTGTGGCTACACCATCTCACTCTAAGACAGACATGTACGTGTAAACATGCTTGACCATTTAAAAAATCAATCACATCCAAATATTTTTCTAGCCAGAATATTTTAATTTAATTTAACTGAATTTTTTTTATTTTTTAGCTAAAATAATTTAGCTCCATTATGTAATTCCAAACACATATTATATTATATTATATTATATTATATTATATTATATTATATTATATTATATTATATTATATTATTATTATATTATATTATATTATATTATAGTAATTATTAATATTAGTAGTAGTATTTTATATATTTATTTATTTATTTATTTATTTTTATTGTTTTGCAGGCACACAACACAGCCAACAACCAACATGAATCCTACAAGTATGAATAAAATAATAAACAGTATGGAACAGCTAAATGGAATTATTTGAAATATTTAGATAAAACTCAAAATTATGACATAAGAAATGTACATTATGAGTTCAAATTTTGAGTCAGAACTATTTAAAAGTATATATATAAGTTTATATAACTATATAATTTTTTTTTTTCTTTCTTGTAAATATGCTTGCATAACAAACAGCTTCTTACATTAATAATAACATTGTGTTCTAACTAAGAAACTTTCTCCATTTCTGTTTTTGGCATGCAGCTATGTCGACTGATTCAAGCCCAGTGACAGACGTGTAAGTGTGAACAGTGTGAACAGTGTGAACGTTTTTCAGTCATTCCTAATAACTGTATAACCAAACTGTTTCATGTCACCATTGAAATGTTATTTTTAATTGCAGAGCTGAAAACCATCCAGCTCTAACAGCAGCCACAGAGACTGTTAATACTGAAATACACAGCAAGGATAAGCAAAACAAGTATTTAAAGCATTTCAATCTGCATTTGCTTGAAACTATATCTCTAAATTACAAACAAAGCTTTACAAGATTAACTTACTTTGCATTAAAAGTGAGAATAGTTCTTTGTTACAAATAGAAATGTCTCTCCGTCACTTACAGGCATGATGTGATTCTGGTCATGTTTCTTCCAGCATTGCTTGTGCTGTTAGTGCTTGTTACTCTTGTTGCAATAGTAACCTGTAGACTGAGAAAGAAACCAGGTGAGTTTTCTCATACTCCTAGATGACTGAAAATGCATTATAGTGCTCCATTTATGGCTACTTAACAAATAAATCAATAAATGGACATATAAAGAATATAGATTTGAGTTTAATTACAGTATGTGAGAAGAAAGAGACCATAAAGTGACTCGAGAGGCATCAAACTAGCACAATATGTAGGAAATCAGGTATTCAGGGACAAAATCAGTCAGATATAAAGTTCAGCTTTGTGATACAAATACATTTGGCCATTCATAAACCCCTGTCATGTTTAATTGTACGGTTCTAAAAATGGGCTTTTCGTAGCAATGCATTATTATTATTTTTTTTTACTATAAAGAATCTTTTGTGTAATTTTGAAGGTTCTAAAGACTGTACATGTAAAATAATATGAGATTTAATCTTCATTTCTCACTCTGACAGAGAGAAGACAAATTAGAGAAGAACATTTTTACAGCACCAGAAATACAGTAAGTATTTTAGAATTAACGTATTGGCGCAATTCAGAAGTCTTTGGAAAAGAACACATTCATCCAAACTCATTAGCTAACAGTACCATCCAATTCTGTGTTTGTGTTTGATGCAGATGCCCTGTGAAAACCAGATGACATCCAACAGTCCAGCAGATGCTGCAGTAAGTCATCAGTTCATATGGTGTGTAACGATGTAGACATTTACTGTGGTGTTGATTGCAAATGAACGATCGTCCGTTGTGTTTATTCACAGTCTTCTGCCTCAGTGTCTCCTCTGAATGTTCTCCATTGAGTTTTTGTAAAAGTGATGTGTGTCACAGCAGTGTTGGCTGGAATGTGGCTGTAAATGACCACTATTTTTGCATGTTACACTAAAATGACATACTAATGGTTGTGATGCAGAAATGAGATTCTCAGTGCTGATCTTGGTTATTCACAGCCTTCTTCATCAGTGAACTCAGAAACTGAAGTGATCTACACATCTGTGAAAAAAGACCCAAGGCTGTGAGTTCTTAACAAGAGGTGTTACTTCTACTACTTCTGAATGAAGTTATGAAAAAGTGAAAGTCAGTAACAGTCAATTAATAGTAAATCTACTTTACAGTTTCAGTTTAAACAGTGTGAAGTTTCGGTGCTTAACGTATGTACCTAAACATGTAAATGTGTCAGTGTTTTTTAAATATAAGCTTGTTGGCAATACTGTGAAAACAAAATAATTAAAGTATTACAGTACGTAGTTATGAAGTACGTTTCTGAAGTACATATGCATATTACAGGTATATTCCAGAATGAATTAATGACCAATCAACACTTTAGAAAGAGCTGAAATATTCTTCAATGTGTCTTCTCATGCTTTAAGTGCAAATATACATAGCATAACGTTTAGGGTTGCATACAGTAAATATAATTTTGTTGTCATTTTAATTATTTTATTTTTAATATTAAATGTAATTTTGATTCATTTTAATTACGCATTGTAAAAAGGAAACAAAACTGTCTGCATTAAATAGTTTATATAGCGTATATTGTCTTCATATGTTATCCATTTTTTGTGTGTGGCGTCATCTGCTGGTGAATTTTAACCCCCAAAGCATGAGCGATATCATTTTTGTGTGTTTCAATAAATTCTGTCAATAATTTTAAAAATAAACAGTTTTCAAAACAGACAATTCGTCCAGCTTTTATGATTTCTAAACACGTTTAGAATTGTCATTGTCACTTTTTAAGGTAAGACACCCCAAGTGAATGCAGGTAAAAAATACAAATAAAAAATAATAATAATAGATATCACCATACTTCCCTAGTCGATTGATTACTTTAAGAATTGCAAACATTTTTGAAATACAAATTTTCTGAAATCTTCTGTCTAAATATGCAAATGATGCGTTCATTAAATATGGACTAATTTGCATAGATTTCTAGAACAAAAATCTGAACATGTCAGGTTAAAAAACTAATTTTGTTGACATAGAAGGGTTTATACAGAGGGTATTTTGGATTTCTCTATTTATCATGACATAAATAAGAAAATACTGTTAACAGTCAGAAAACAATCTTTCATTCCCTTTCCTTTAAATTCTATTTATTTATTAAGGAAATTGATTTTGTATAAAATCCGGTATTTTATATGAACAAACCCCTCTGTAAAAACCTTCAGAATCTAGATAGGAATACAACTGTTCAGTTTGGAGCGGCCATTTATTGAGAGGCTTATTCCGATCATTCTCTTAAAATACAGCTACGCCATTTAGAACTTTTTCTACTGGATAACATCCTGATTGAACTGCCAGATCCAACAAAAGATTACAAGTTCAAGATGCACTGAATCCAGTGAAATGCATTAAAGGTTTGCATAGTTTAATAAAGGAAAAATAACTCGCTACTTACGGAACCGCTTATCATGGGAAATTTAAGTTCACGACCAAAAACAGCGACTGATATGGAGTCTGCACTGTGTCTGCACTGCCCTGTGTGCTACTCCAATACACCTCCAACACGGCGGAGAGCCATCAGACTCATCGGCTCGATAAGGCGCCTGTTGGGGCTGCTGCCACCCTCATTTGTGTATGCAATATTTTACTCATTTATTTGATTTGATACATATTATAGCTCCAAATTCTGAAGTCTGGCCTGCTGCTGAGGAACAGCTGGAGCAGGATGTGGTGGACAAGGGTAAGAATTACAGAGCTATGAGAACTGGAAAATGTTGTTGTAAATTTTGAAATATTATAATTATAAAATAAAATTGTATTTTATATTTAATACAATAGCTTCTCATAATAGGTGACATTCGTAGGCGTTATAATATCGGTGACAAGCTGGGTCAAGGATGATTTGGCTTTGTGTGCCAGGGGAGTCGCTGCAAGGATGGACTTGAGGTCCCTTTTTTTCTTTCTTTTTTTTACCTCTGTGCACATGTTAATTGTTAAATTTTGTTTTGTTGATCAGGTGGTTGTGAAGTTTTCAGTGAAGGGACCGAATGCTCCGGGTGTGTGTTCACTGCTGTGTGTGTGCACTTTGGATGGGTTAAAAGCAGAGCACGAATTCCGAGTATGGGTCACCATACTTGGCTGTATGTCACGTCACTTTCACTTTTTTTCACTTTCACTTTGAATACGCCATATATCAGAGTGGTGAGTAATTATTATAAATTCATGGTAATCACAGACTACAAATGAGTTTTGAATAGGCAAACTGTTTTGATTTGTGGACTATAAGTCATTATTTGGCAAGCCATCTCAGTGTCATTTTCTTTCTTTTAGCCTGGTCATCCTGAAAGCCTCCCAATGGAAATTGGCCTGATGCTCATGGCCAATACTGGCCCCAACGTTCCTCAAATCATTAAACTGCTGGACTGGCAGGACGACACAGACCATTACATCATGGTCATGGAGCGGCCCTCACCTTGCATGGACCTGTCTAGCTTCGTCAAGCTCCACGGAGGAAGCCTCGACGAAGCAATGGCACGACAGGTCATGCAGCAGGTCATTGATGCCGCTATCGTTTGCAGCATGCGTGGTGTCTTCCATCGGGACATCAAACTGGAGAACCTGCTGGTGAACCGGGACACCATGGAAGTCAAATTGATTGACTTCAAGTGTGCTGCAATGATGAAGAAATTTGCCTACAAATTCTTTTGTGGTATGTGTTTGAAATGCTTGGCTAATCAACTCACAGAAATGCATCCTATATATACTCAACATGTTGTAAAGGTGCATTAAATAACAGACATCATCTCTTTCCTCCAGGCACAAGAGCATACTGTCCACCAGAGGTCAATGTGAAGGGCAGGTACCATGCAAAACCGATGACGGCGTGGTCACTGGGGGTCCTATTGTTTAAAATGGTGTGCGGATATTATCCCACAGACCTCGACCTGCACTTGATCAGTGAGAACAACTGGACCAGACCTGACCTGTCAAGAGGTGAGATTTTCAAGGAGGACAATTTGTGCTCTAAATCACACAAAAGTATTTTAGAAAGTATAAGCAAATAATCAAACGTCTCTCTCATCTTTCTGCACAGAATGCTGCCAGATGATTTGCGCGTCTGAGCCTGAGCCACAGCAGAGACTCAGTCTGGAGAAGATGCGTCTCCATGGCTGGTTTAAAGTACTGAGCCTAAGATTAGCTTTTTTTTGTTTGTTTGTTTTGTCATTATTGGTTTTATCATATAATCACCATAAACAAAACAAGTCAAATTTGCACTAAACATAATGTGTTTAGACAAATAATGCTGATTTATTATTTGTTTCAGGTTTTTGAGTAAGGCCGCAAGAACATCAGAAGACAACTCCTGTCACAGCCATGCTGCTATTTTCTGTCTTCAGTCAGCTGACAGGCTGACATGAGTGGCCTCTCCATCTCTCTTTTTTTTTTCACTTTCACTCCTCTTAGGCTTTAGTGTCGTGCTGGGCTGGCAAGTCCGGTAGCATCTGGCACCTAGACTTGAAGCAGCAATACATGTGTCTGTGTATTGTTATATTTATAGTTGTGTGTGTATACACACACACATACACACACACTCAGTAGGTAAATCTATAAAAAGTTAGAAATATATATATATATATATATACTCAAAAAAATCAATAAGAAATTGGCAATTTTGTAAGAAATCGTTATTTTTGTATGAGCTCAATAAGAAAATATATAAGAAATTAAGACTGTTTTGTAAGAAATATAGTTGTATATATTCAATAAGAAAAAATATAAGAAATGAAGACAATATTGTAAGAAAGTTTATAAGAAATGTAATGTCATAGAAATGTAAGTTATTTGTATACATGTTGTTTAAATATTGTAAGAAAAGTCATAAATTATAATAAATTTTGTAAGAATTTCTATAAAAGTTTAAAGAATTGTGTTAGAAAATGTATTTATGATATATTTATATTACACGGTTCCTTTGTGGCAGAATTAGGCAGAATTAGGTTTCAGCAGAATTAAGTCTCTGTCTCCCTCTTCTGGTGGTGTTTGGGATGTTACAGTCCTCTAATGGGCAAATGATGTGGGTTGAGCTAATTAATGGAGGCAGGTGTTTCAGGTTAATTAGAAATTATAAAAAACCTCAGATTCCTGGGGAGGATGAGGAGGGTGTGAAGAGATTTTGTTGGCTTGTTCTGTGTGAGGGGCTGTTGAAAGCATGAGCGTAGCTTTGTTAAGAGAGTTGGATTGTGTGTTTCTGGAAAACAAAAGCATGAAAAGGCAAAGTGGGAGAAAATGCTTTCCTTTGTTCTTTTTAATTTTTATTTCTTTCCATTCTCTTTTGAGAGTTCAAAGACTCAATCTCTTGTGTTGTATGTCTTTTGGCTCCTCTTAAGCCTGGAAATACTTATTTTGATGGGTCCCAAATTTCAGTTTGTCCTTCAGCATGAAAAGCTACTCTTTACGAGTCTGTTTAATGCCTGAACAAATACATGCCCCCTATATAAACCTGACTAGTTAAAAGGAACAGTCTTTCAGCTCAATTTGGTTCAATGTTGCAAAATTCATCAAATATGAAATTAATTTCTGCTATAAGCAGCTCTAAAAAAAAAGTGTCATTCAGTTTAAGTCAATTCAATATTGATTCAGTTCAGTTAAGTGTTAATGTTGCAAAGTTAGTATTATCCAGCTCATTTTAGTTTAAATGTTGTTTCCAATAGTTTCACTGCAGTTAAATCGATAATATTACTGAATATTAATTATCTTTTAAACCTGACTGATTTCTTCCAAAGGCATATACAGTAAGTGAAAAGCAATGGGCTTAATACAGAGCCTTGCAGCACTACATAAATAAAAACATTACCCTAATAAACTGAAAAGTTCTGATCTAGGTGTTTGAAAACACCATAGAAAACTACTGCTAGAGAAAACAACCATTTTTGTCATTGGACTTTTGCAAAACATTGTAGATAATCAGATATACTGTACATGGCCAGTTAATACTAACCCACTTCATCCTACTTGGACTCACTGAATGATTTTAATATGCATCTCTAAACTTCTGTATTTGTTCTGTTCTGTCTAGTTCATATTCACATCAAACAGACCTACAGTATATAAATATATATTAAATGTCCCTTTTTATTATGAATGAATGGTCAATAAGCTAACTAGTCATGTCATTGTTTTGAACATTTATGATACCTTATATATTCTTGCGCACATTTAAACAAATACTCTTGTGTCAGACCATTACTGCAATAAGGATATGATCTAGCAGTGTGTGTGCACAGAGTTTGTCTGTGAGGTTTCTGGCAACATCAGTTTTTATTACATCGGTGAATACAGTAACAGGAACTGCTTATTTCTGTGTGGCAGGAAATGAAATGTTCATTTCAGGTTCTGTCTTGTACTCATTCTAACCGCCACATGGCTTGTCCTCCGATACTCTTTGGAGTTTTACTTTACACCGCAGGTAAGACAGAAAATTCTACCCTCAAAAGATGGTTTTACAGTTGTTTTTATAAACTACCCCGTTTTTCCACTGTTGTTACTTTGTATATTTTGTAAGTTTTACATCCTAAGAACACAACAGGGTCAGTAAATAGAACTGTTTAGAGTTTAGAGTGTGGTTCAGTTTATATCCAGCTGTGTAAGACGTCAGTACAAAGAAAATTCAATTTCACATAACATAAGGACCTTTCAACAGCTTTTACAAATGTTTTGGTAACCACACGATTGCAACACTGATTTTTGTCAAATGGGAAAATGTGTCCTATACCTTTTCCTGCACTTATTATTGTTATTATTATTAATTTAACAGCTGTATTGTTTAAAAATAAATCAGAGAATACTTGATACATAAACCTTTATTATTATTTTTTTTTGTGTGTTTTGATCTGTTTGTTTTACTGAAGTCATATTGCAGCAATAGCTTGAAAAATTACGAAATGTTCTTTTCTATTTGGAACCCAAAAGAGAATTTTGGTGGTGATGAGGTGTGTGTGTGTGTGTGTGTGTGTGTGTGTGTGTGTGTGTGTGTGTGTGTGTGTGTGTGTGTGTGTGTGTGTGTGTGTGTCGCAGGAACTTTGAGCATGAAGACCTTGGATCATGTGACTGTAAGAGAAGAAGGAACCATTACAATCCCATGTCTGTATGATAATCAGTATAAACTAAACACAAAATACTGGTGTAAAGGGTATCTTTGGCATTCTTGCGAAATTACAGCCTCCGCAAATGCTATAGGAAAATGGACAATAACTGATTATCCAGCACAGAATATTTTTACTGTGAAACTCAACAATCCGACGATTTCAGACTCTGGATCTTATTGGTGTGCTGTGGAGATCGGAACTCATGCAGAGCCAGATGACAGAAAATATTTGTATGTAACTGTTAAAAAAGGTAAATACATCATTTGTATTTCCATTAAATTTCCATTACATTTTTTTGTTTAATATTGAATATTTTTGCTGTCTGCGTTCAGACCCTGATGTGTCTGTGGTGAACAGCAGTGTATCTGGACATGAAGGTGGTGATATCAGTGTTCAGTGTTTCTACAGTTTTGGATATAAGAATAAACTGCAGAAGTGGTGCAGATTTAAAGATAAGAGGTGTTACACAGTGGGGAGGACTAACACATCCCAGAATTCATCAGTACAGATCAGTGATGATGGGAGAAGATCCTTCACGGTGCTGATGACTGGACTGAGACTCACTGATTCTGGCTGGTACTACTGTTCTGCTGGAGATCAGAAGGTTCCTGTTCACCTCTATGTTCAGAGCGACAATGAATATAAAGGTATGTGTAAATCCAGTAATACTTTGAAATAAACATTTAATTTATATTAGACTTAATCCATTTATTTATATTTGAAGTGTGTTCTTTACATTTATAATATTTATTTTAAAAAAAATAGATCTTTTTCTTTTTTGTCTTCTGATCTCAGCCGAAAGTGATAATGCTGTTCTATTTCCGTAAGTAAATCCTAAATTTATCAAATCAGATTACCAGGGGTATCAGTAAACATAATCTCATATTTAGTTAAAGGTAAAATATTTACCTGATTTAAAAGCAACTTTGCTTAATTATGTTTATATTCACATTTTAAACCCATTAATATATTCCATTTTTAATAACAGCTCCATATGCAGAAACCAAACAGCAAGCAAAGATACGGAGGACAACAAGTGCTCTCCTGATGACCAGATGAACTGGATTTTTCTCCTCCTCTATACTGCTGTGCCGCTACTTCTGTTACTGATGCTGGTTTTAGTAATTTGGAGGCTTGTACAAAAACACAGTCAGTTCTAACACATATATATTCAATTCAATGCACTGAATTCAATGCATTTCACTGCTAATGCCTCAAATCCAATTTCACAAGATTTATTGCACTGTCGCATTACATTGGTGAAAACTCCCAATGAAAATCACTTTTTTTATTTCCTCATTTGTATATTATTTTGAATAGGGGAACTTTTTTAGATTTCTTGTGGTTTTATAATACAATTCTTCCTGTTTTAAGATGGGGCTTTGACCAAACGAGAACCAGACATCTGTTCAGTGGTATGTGTTTAGGCCTTAAATTTTCCACGTCAGACTACAGACCCGTTCTCACCATGGACGAAATAAGTTCACACGACAACTACAAAGATTACAACACAGAGGAATTACTTTCAAAATGATAAAAAGACATTTTCAGCCAAGTGTTGCCAAGTCCACGGTATTAGTGAGGAATTGGGCTAAGTTTAGACTGTTGGCGTGGGCTGTTTTTTAGACTGTGGGTTAAAGCCATCTCAAACGCAAATTCGACTAAAGGGACCCCGACAGAGGGGAAAACATAGAAACCTAGAAGACACGATTGGGCTAGTTTTGATTATCAACTGGGGGGGATTTTCCCCACACCTGGCAATCCTTAACTACAGCCGCATGGTTATAATAAACGTTATTGTGCATGGTGTGGAGTGTGTACGTTAATATAGTTATCTTTCTTGGTGTTAACGGGCCTGTGCACTGTTACTTAACACTCATTCCTTCTAAATAATCTTTTAAAGATGTGTTTTCTCTCTTTCACAGGCAGAAGGTCCAATGACTGTCACGTATGACACTGTGGTCTTTAAGAAAGCAAAAAACCATGAACCAAACCAGGTCTCCATTGTAAGCATTTACATTGCTGATACTACTAATGCACATAAAACTATATATTTCCTTATGCAAGATTATGATGTAATGTATTTATACTGGAGCCGGTGATCTCATGAATTTATCTGTGGAAATGCATAATGTAGTGGTCTCTTTGCTTTTAATCACTGACTTATTGAAATTCATCTCACTCTGTCTTGTGTTTTATTAAATAATTTTCAGAGCCGCTCTCCTGAACAAGTTGAAGTGATCTACAGCACTCCGAAACTTCACTAATAACAGATGATCTCTGGCCATTCACATTATGAATATTACAGTCTGAAGTAATGGCATCTTTGCCTGTTTTACATCATGCCGTTTCTTTTAAAGCTGCAAAAGACGTCACATGAGACAGAAAAAAGGAACCTCCGGAACACATTTTAAAGTGTTGCATGAGGGTCATGGTTCAGCAGATTATTATTTTGCTATTAAGATTTTTGCCACATCTGTAAAAGTGTCACCTATTAATAAGCACCTAATGTTTTTTTTTTTCTTTTTTTCTTTTTCACTTTTATTCTTAGTCAATGCGAGAAGCAAAACTGAAACATCATTTCCTCATCAGAGGCTGACACAATGAGTTCAGGTCAGCTTTTAGGTCAATGATTAGTTTGACCACTTCAGAGAACCTGAAAAAAAAAATGCTCATTTGAAATCGAATTGTTTTTGCATAAATAACTGTTCTGTTTTGTTTTCTGAGCTGCTAAATACCTTTGCATTATTATTTTTGATTGTATAAGATTTAGTTGTAAAACTGTATAAGTGCTTTCATTTATAGTTTAGAGAATAGTTTAATGGCTTTGCAAGTAAAAGTATTATAAATGTTATAACTTAAAAAAATGTCTATATGGCTTTCATTCAGTGTAATTTTATGGCATTTATCTCTCTCTATATATACATATAGAGAGATAAATAATGATATGACATTTAAGGGTTAGTTAACTAAAACTAAAACCATAAAAAAATTTAGTGCCTTGCAATAAAAAAAACTTTAAGTGAAATAAAATATTAAATAAAAAAAACTAAGTTAAAGTTTCTCTTTTCCATTTAGTTTAACCTGATGTAATAAAATAACTGAAATTAAAACTGAAATAACAATTAATGAAAACATCTCAGGTTACATATGTAACCATGGTTCCCTGAGAAGGGAACGAGACACTGCATCCTCTAATGTTCGCTATGGGGGACGCCTTCAGCGTGACCGGTGTCTGAAGCACACATCTAAACAAGACAATAATATTGGCCGGTGACAGCCTACATGACAACATTACCGGCACGACCACAGTATAAAAGGGCATTGGGAGAACACGTCATCCGCTTCTTCATCTGAAGCTTGCGTCCAAAGCATGGCAAGACATCTAGAGGACGCAGTGTCTCATTCCCTTCTCAGGAACCATACATAACCTGAGATGTTCACTTTCGAGGGAACATCGAACTGTATCCTCTAGTGGTCACTATGGGGAACGGTATACCCACGGCGTCATGCAGAGGGGAGTGCATGCCAAGCACTACGGCAAGCACTAAATGCCAACTCTACCAAGCCATGGGAGTTGCCCCTAGGATGCCTCGACGGCTGTCATTGACATTGTCCCCTTCGGCCAAAGGCCTGAGTTGCATACCCTAAAACTTACCTGTTAAGGGCTGGGCTGGAAAGTCTGAACCCGGGGCAGAGCTTGAAAGGCTTGGAATCAGAAGAAAGAGATTCCTTTAAGGGGATACAGCCAGGCGTCTAGGTTACAATAAACCAGACCCTGGCCTGTCGCCCAGGGGGCTACCGCCAGCTCTGAATGAGCTCGCTCAAAGGAACTGACTCGACAGATCTTTGGTAGCAAATATCCTGCTCAGAAATGTATCACCAGGGATACATAAGTCGAATGGGGCCCAATGTGAAAACCGGGGCCTGAACCAACTCAGAGGCTGACAGCGCATAACCCATAACCAGGGGCGCCTTAAGATATCCAGAGGCCCCTGGGCTACAGCATTACGGAATTACAGAAATATAAGCCCGATAAGCCTGAAGCACCGGCATAGTGTGCAACGAAGCTGCAGCCTCACCTGCTGCTGTGTACGTCCTGCCATTCAAACGAGATGTATCTTGAAGGGGTTTTGATGGCAGGGAGGGAGCCCTATGAGAAGATGTTTCGCCATAGAGAGATAGCAAGCCAGCATCTCTTCAATAGGGGCATCTTCTCATAATGTTCTCAGGAATCCCCTCAATGTTGGCATAACTAGTATGCTGAAAGCTATGGATGCAGGACGAAAATTGATTTTCCCAAGCCTTCTCGATCTCTACATGGAGATCAGGAAGAAATGGAAGGCTCACTTGAGCTGGAGGGCTATGGTCAGAAAGATAATGCTCATCGAGGCGGCCTCGAGGCGCCACCTTCTTGGCCCGCTTCCATGCGTGGCCCATAACCTCAAGCAATTCAGCATACACAGGGCAGGAGGAATGAGAGGATTCAGTCTCAACTTCTTCATCCTCATCTAACATCTCCTGTTCTTCCTGGCTTGGAGCCAGCAGAGCACTAGCAGCCAGATCAGACAATGTAAAAGAAATAACATCATTATCCAGCAGCGCACTACGAGACCCTTTTTCAACTCATCAGCCAGCTCCACCTGCAATCCCCACAAGCTCATTTTCCTCCGTGCCACAGCAGCGACAGGTCCTGAACTGCAGGGAGCTGATGGCTGTCCCTCTTTCCTCGAAAAAAGAGACAAACAAGAGCAGAGCTTTTTCATCAGAAAACACTCCCAATGTATGCAGATTGTCCCCTTGAGGATATCGCACACGTGCTCTTCGTCCTAAAAAAATATGCAAAGATTGTGTGTGTCATCAGGTCTCAGATAACGAGGACATGGATCCATACACTTCTTAAATGCCTTACTAGTGCTCGCCACTCTTACCAGAATGAATGCTTCAAACTAAACAGTTCTCCTGGTGCCCTTTTATACTGTGGTCGCGCCGGTAATGACATCATAGGCTGTCACCAGCTAATATTATTGTCGTGTTTAGATGTATGCTTCAAACACCAGTCACGCTGAAGGCGTCCCCCATAGTGACCACTAGAAAGGGAACTATACAGAGTAATAACTAAAAACTAATATTAATTAAAAACAAATACAATTTACAAAATCAACAAAATAACTAAAACTTGAACTAAAATTAAAATGAAAACAAAAATAAAAACTAAAATATTATTCATATTAACTCAAAAATATTATTAATATTATTAACTCAGTTATTAAAACTAATAATATATCAGTGATACTAAAATAACCCTGCATGTTTATAGTGAACCTAAAGCAGCTTTTGAATCCAGCTGACAATCACACTTCCACTCTTTTCCTTTGACAACCACTAACAAATCTCAAATAAAGGCATCATTTATTCAGATAAAATAGGTTGCAATTTGATAGACATTTGACAGAAATACATAAACTTTTGTATTGTTGAGCAGAAGCGTAACACCTTGAGATGTTCCCACAAACTGTAATGAATGCTTTTATACAGTTTACCCTGATGTGATTACTACTCAGTACTCCGTGTAATGCTGGGGAAGAAAAAAGCCAAGAGGAAAAAATACACTCTCAAAAACAATATTGTTATATGAAAGAAATTGCCATATCTAATAACTTACGAAAGCTAGCTGTGAATGTGGAGTCCTGTTTGTTTATTCACAGTGTTATTCCAACAGAGGTCAAGAGTAAGAGAGCAAACAAGCCTCAGACGGAAAATAGATGTGACTACTTCATTTGTATCTAGTCTGTAGTGAACAAACCTTCCATCTGCTTTTAGTTCTTCTTTACAGCAGGTTTCATTTTCTTCTGCTACCTGCCGACCACACATAAATACACACAGGAATGCATCAGAAAGAAAGGATACTTGAAATATGTAGACAGCATTTGCAAGAAGGACATTAAGCTATTCATACTGCCTGACATATAACACTGGACACAGGGACATCCCGACAAATGTTGTTTACTGCTGTCCTCACAGTCCCTGTCCAAGAGGTCAAACTCTCAGATTGACCTCAGAATGGATCACTTCATTTCACAGTAACAAGACAAAAAATATCTTTTTTGGTAGTTTCATGTAGCCTCTTTTTTTAAAAGCTGATAACAGCTCTTGTTTCATAAGAATTTGCTTTCAGCAAAAAACAGCACTGTTGTAATAAAGGAATAGTTCATGCAAAAATGAAAATCCAGTCATTTATTCACCTTGATGTTGTTCCAAACAGAGGCTGCAACATAAATGATCATAATCTGTCATAGAAAACTATGAATACTAAACATCCTAAACAAAAATAATAAAAATGTTGTTATTTTTTACATGTTTTTGCATTGTTGTTATTTTTTACAAAATAAATTAAGTAGAAAGTCACCATGGCTGCAGTCATTTTATAAACAATACAGTAAAAAACACTATTGTGAAATATTATTTAAAATAACTTTTAAATAATTAATTTCTTATTATTATCAATGTTGAAAACAACTGTGCTGCTTTCAAAAAATTGTCATTTGTGATTCTATGAAACAAAACAATCATGCAAACAATGCAAATGGTAACCATTTTTGGATGAACTATTCCCTAAAAGCTGCTGAGTGCAATCCCAGAGATGATTATAAGTAATCTTTCATAGGTTGATTTCCCAAAGAGAGTAAACACTTATTTATTTATTTATTTATTTATTTTAATTTTTTTACATTTCTCTGCTTGTTTGAGCTTCATAATATACACGCTTTAAAAATAAAGGTTCCCAAAGGTGGTTTTGTAGCAATCCAATTGAAGAACCACTTTTGGTTCCCTGAAGAAGTTTCAGTGAACAGTTCTTAAAATAATATTTTTTTTTCTTTGTGTGAAGAACATTTTAATATTCTAAAGAAACTTTTTCCATTATAAAGAACCTTTTCTGGAATGATTGTTAAAGGTTCTTAATGGAACCATAGATGCAACAAAAGTACCTTAAAAAAAAAAAAGAGTGAATCTTTCCATTGCACAAAATGGGGAAAAAAAAGTTCTTTAGATTATTATAATCTTATTCACACCAAAAGAAAAAAAATATATTTCATAAAACTGTTCACTGACAGTCTCTTTTGGGGAATCAAAAGCAGTTCTTTTTTTGTAGCAATACTGACTCAACCGATGGCATGACTTTGGGTACAACATTTTTGCAAATCCATTTGGTGGCAGCGAAACTACACACTGCAGCTTTTTAAGTCTGTTATTCCTTCAATGCTTTTAACCAAAAAAATACACTTGTGCTCTGAGAACAAAAGGAAATTCAGCAGGATAACATCCAATGGCAAGAATCTCTAAGTCTGTCCAGGGATCCAGTTCAGCAGTGGATCTCATAAGCGATCTGTGTGTCAAACAGCAAGCTTTGGTTCATGAACAACCCTTCGGGATCAAGTGGAGGTGCTTCGCCTCCTTCTGCAGGAGCCCTGCGGGGTCCGATCCCGTTGGCCCGTCCCGGGGTCATCATGCACTCACCGGCTTTTAGTGTTGACCCCTGCTGGTTGCAGGATGGCGGAGAAGGCAGCACCGGTTTGGCGCGGTTTAACACGTACATCTCATGGCCACGTTCGTCTCGGTACTCTTCAAGTTGAGCGAACGTGGTGGGACCGTCTGAGTAGTCGTTGACGTAGAGGATGTTTTCTTCTTTGCTGGCACCATATCCACCTTCCTCTTTCTGCCGTTGGTGGTGGCGACTGTAAATCATGCAGAGAAGCAACAACGCCGTCAACGCCAAAAGAGAAATTCCCACAGCGATGGCAGTCTGGGTGGCGGTTCCCAGAGCATTGAAGTCCATGCTTTCAAGCTCATAAAGCGGCTCCTGACTCACGTCCACCGAGGAAGGATGATAGTAAGATGAGGAATGCAGTCGAGGCCAGATTTCCGAGCGGGACGAAGACGAAGACATGTTTACCGACAGGTGGAAAGTCACCCGAGCCACTCCGCCGGGATTCCAGGCCTCGCATTCGTAGCGTCCAGCATGAGCGACCGTGACGTTGCTGAGAAACAGCATCCCACTTCCTGTATCAGGATCAAAGCTTTCCCGGTCGCTTCCGTCGTCGGTTCCTTCTCGGACTGAGCCACGACTCGCCGGCCCACCTTTTCCACCAGGCCTGGCCGTTACCAACCTCCCACCGGTCTTAGTGTCTCCATCCATCCCAACCTCCTGCACCAGACCTCTAGGAGACAGCTGAGCTTTTGCATGGGACGCTTTCCTCCAGGTGACTTGTGGCTGCGGATATCCAGATGCCTGGCAGGATACGCGTAAACTCTCCCCCAAACGGACCGTCAGGTGGCTGGGCTCCAGTTGCACTACGGGCGGGATGCAAACGAGGCTGTTTGCGGGAACCTCCACCAGACTGAGATGGGAGAGGCGTGGAGGTTCGGTGCACAGCATCCGGCGCTCGGCTGAGCTTAATAGCCTCTGACCCTCTTCATTTATCCAGCCGCGCAGCCAGTGCAGAGCACAGTCACAGCGCCACGGGTTATCTGTAAGAGCAAACTCAATATAAGCCTCTCAAAATACAGCATTATTAAATATTTATCCAAACAGAATTGTTGTGTAAAAATATTTGAGCAAACGTTAAGCTGGTCTGACATCTAAATATCACTATGGTACGTTTACAGAACATGCAACTCATACAACACCACAGGACTGTATTAGAGTGAAGGATAGGATGATATTGATTAATTTACTTAACTGGGTAGAGCTACCGATGGAAACATTGCTTAATTAATATTCATTTGACAATCTCACCTGTGCTTTTCTTAAGAGAAAAATCTAAAAAGCATATTCATGTTCATGTTCTATTTGAATGTATTTTAAAATAATTTTTAGCATTATTATTCCAGTCTTCAGTGTCACATGATCCTTCATTAATCATTCTAATATGCTGTTTTAGTGCTCAAGAAACATTTTTATCTTTACTATCATTTTCTAAAGTACTAATTTATTAAAAAAAAATTGAACGGTAAGGTGTAATTTCAGTGTTTTTTTGTTTGTTTGTTTTTGTGGCATTGTGAACCTCCTTCTTACCTGTGACCCTCAGCACTTGCAAGCTGACGAGGGGTTTGAGTGAAGCGGGACTCAGGGTCCTCAGGTTGTTCCTGCTCAGGTCCAGAAGAGCCAGAGAGGACAGACCCACCAGAGCTTGATCTCCCAACACCTCCAGCGAATTCTCCTGAAGATGCAGCTCCTGCAACCGCTGAAATCAACAAGCATGAACGTGGCTATCATAAAAACCCACGTTGTAAAGTAATCTAGCATAATGCAGTCATCTATTTTCAGTTCTGTGAATCCATCAAATTAGCATATTGCTGAAAAATCCCATTAATTTAGCATTTTAATAAGTTTTTGTACTGCTTTTCTTTGGTGAAAGAAGTACTCTCATGAAATGTGCACACTTTGGCACAACATTACATAAAGGCTGTGCAAATGTATAGAACATTCTAAAAATAATTGAAACAGCAATATTATGGTTTTAGTATTTTGAAAAATGTGCATAATGTTAGCATGGAACGTTCTAATTTTGTTTGAACTGCATGGACCTTCTTTATTGGTGCTTGGAAACGGCAACAAATATAATTTTTGCATTCACATTTGTCCCACTGGCAAAATAAAAAATCCTTGATGCCTTTGGATTGCACTGGTCAGAAAAATTTAATTTGCTGTCACTCCCTCATCTGTTGTGTTAGAAACACTAATGTTAATTTTAATTTTTTTTATTATTATAATTTTTTTTATTATTTACAATGTTAATAACTGTGAAAAGGTCCATTAAATTAAGTTCTTAAAATCTTGTGATATATTGCATTCAGTCCGAATAAAATGTCAACCTATGTATTTGCATACCCCCGGGCAACCAATAGCGAGAGTCTGGGGCGGGGCTACTGTAGCAGGCTGAGCCAGGGGGTGTTTACCCAGTGTACAAAAAGACATTCAGAGTCTGTTACAGACAGGGGGCAAAATTGAGCATTGGGTATAATAGCCAGTTTTAGAACCATTTGAATATACAATTGTTTATCAAAATTAAAACAACACAAAGAACATAATATTTTTGGGAAATGATTATTATTAATAATTTAAGGGAAAAAGTTATTGTTTTCATTGTTTTTGACTCATGTAAACTTGCATTTTAACAAATGATATTATATAAAGACAAGTAAACAGTAATAAATAAACAAAGGACCTGCATTGTTATCAACATTATCATGGTATTGGTTAAAGACGTGCAAGCTTAAATATGAAGACTTGCCCAAATACACAGAAACAGACATAACGGTGAAACATGGGTAAATATTGGTGGATTTGGATGAAATGTTTGGTTTCAGTCGATGCAACGAACTTAGGGAGTTTTATCTCAACAGGTAGGCTAAGCTAAACTTAAAGTTAAAAGTATTCCTAATACCTAGGTCTAAGGGTGCTCCGATTGATCGGCTATTTACGCTATCGGCCGATAATCGCTTTGGGAAGTCTGAGCTCCCAAGCTCCCATCAATGCTCCCATAACCTACATGAGAATGTTAAAACATTTGGAAATGTATATTTTGAAAGCCAGAATGGTGCAGACGGTCCTTCTACCTGCAGTCCGCGGAAGGTGTAGTCCTCCAGTCTGGTGATCTGGTTTCCTGCGAGGTAGAGGATGCGCAGGTGGTCCAGGCCGTGAAACACATCAGCTGTGATCAGGTGGATGCGGTTTCCGTTAAGCGCGAGCTCCAGAAGCAGACCCAGGTTTCTGAAGGCCCCGGCCTCCAGCGTGGTGATGCTGTTATTCTGCAGGTAGAGGTAGTGCAGCTGGCCGAGGTCAGATAGATCCCGCTGACGGATCTGTCCAATGGCATTGTCCTGTAGAAAGATGGTCTGGACAGGACGCAGAGTGCACGGGAAAAACATTAGTACACTAACACAGGTTTTAAAATAAAAGAGAGAGAGTGATGTGGTTTACTTTATAAACCACCACAAAATAATTTGAAGCAGCGAGAACTAGAGATAATCAGTTTGACCAGTATTTCTTACCGATATTCAGCTTTAAAATAGCTAGTTACTATAGTTACACAATTCTGGACTGACTATCCTCGAGCCTTAAACACGCAAACAAGTCAATTAGCAGCATCAGAAGGGCATTAATTGGCTTTCACAAGAGTAAAAAAAAGCCTGTCTTCACTCATTTAACTATATTAATGATGCAGCATATTACACTGATTAATTTTCTAATTGATTTCTATCAAGATATTGTCTGTGATCAAACACGGTCGGCCGAAGCTAATTTCTTGTGAAGCATAGGTTGCACGGGTCAATTGAGCAATTTATGTAAGCCAGCTCATGAATATTCACGAGCTGCAGTAATGTTAGTGATGTGACTGGAGAAGATACAGAGACATGCAAACAGGGTCAACAGGGTGACGCCGGCCATGAGTCACTGATGTAGTGAATGATTCCCAGCACTATCTGGAGTTATGATCTATAGTTGTAATCTCAGGTTTGCTGTATTGTGGGTGTAGACAGAAACAAAAGGAGACAGTTTATCATTTAGGGTGATCGGATGACCGGAATAAAAAATTGCGACAGGTTGGAAAGTAGTAGAACTATTCCTCTCTTATATGTGGGAGAGTTCAAATGTGACCTAGTGTGATTTAATGTAATGTTTTTGTTCTCATTTAGTTTTCAAAAGTCTGTAAAGAACCGAATGGATATAAAGAAACACTGTTTAATCATCATGCACAATACGACCAAAATTCTTGTTGATTTCATATCAACTTTATGACTGCTAATAAATCATTCTCAAAACTGTTGAAGTTTGAAGTTTTCTCACATAAAAGCAAAAGTAAAGAATTTTTAAACATTTTAATATTATGGCTGTAAGTAAATAAATTTATCTAAAAGATAACAAAATCTTTAATTTGCATGACAAAAATGTATATTAAATGTAAATCAGCTTTTTCAGCACACATTTTGAGCAGCCTCTTCTTACTCTGAACTTTGATGTTGGAAATATTTTTTCCATATTGTTTTTTTGATTGTAATGTTTATTAAAAAGGTTGTTTATAATTACTTCTTTCTATTAAAATTATTAAAAATATTAGAACAAATAATAAATCACTGTAAGAAATGGGACTATTCCACCGTTACTATGAGATATTTTTGTTGTTCTCTGATGCTTAAGATTTTTTCCATATTGTTTTTATAAACATTCATAACTAAACACCAAAAAAAGAATCATTCAATGTGATTTTAAGAATTATTTAAAAATTTGTATTTATATTATTAATTAGTCATTTCAATTAAAATTAAAATTAAAATTTCAAAATTATTAGAAAAAATAATAAATTATTGTAAATGTCATATAAAAGTTGGAACTATTACATTAAACTATTAGTGTTTTATGACAATGGAAGTATATTTGACATTCTATGATGCTGCAGTGTTTTTCCACATTGTTTGTAACATTTATAACAACAATAAATATCAAAAACACACAAAAAGAAATTATTAATATTCTTATGATTTGAATATTAATTACAACATTTTTTATTTATATTATTATTTACTTATTTCAATTAAAATAATTAAAAACTATTTAACCCTAACTCTAACAATTAATAGATCATTGTAGGAACTATTTTTGACATTCTGTGACATTAGAGTATTTTCTTCATATTGTTTATAACATTTATAACAACAATAAACACCAAATCCACACACAAAAATGTATTCTTATTATTTTAATATTTCTTAAAAATATAATTATTTATATTATTAATTGCTTTTTTGATTAAAATCATTCAAAAATGTTATTTTTTAATGCATGTGCATTGCAAAATATAATAAATGGTTAGGTTAGAAAGTGATGCCTTTCATTCTTAAAATTAAAGTTTTCAAAAGAGGTTTTCACTACGATGCCATAGAAGAACCATTTTTGCTTCCCCAAGAACTATACTATTTCCACTATACACCTTTTGTGGAATTAAAAGATTCCATGAATGTTGAAGGTTCTTCATGGAACCAAATATGTTAATATAAAACCTTATAGAGTCTATATGAAGTTTTGTGACATGTTAAGGGACATGTTTGCCCCCAATACAGTATTTTGAAACTGACACACCTTCAAACATCCACATGCATTTGTGTGACTGACCTGTGTCCCGTGTGTGATGCCTTGCGGGGTCTCTTTGAGCCCAATTGATCCACATTCGACGGTCAAACTATAGCAGCGGCACCCAGAAGGACAACCAATAGAAGACGCGCACAGCTGGGCCAACATGAGCACCAACACCGCAGAGAGCTGAGGAGGATTCATCTCAGAAAGTAGCCTACTGCGAAGACAGGAAAGAGGGAATGATAGAAAAGAGGCGGCAGAACTAGGGCAAAAGATAGGAAAGAGAAAAGAAGAAAGAGAGAGACGGATTGGAGTTAAACCAGTGGAACAATTGTCCAAAAGAGAAAGAGAGAGAGACAAAAAAGACACAGCTTGTTGTTAAAGAGCGCATGCACGTGTGAGCTAATCGTATCTGTAACGCATGAGAATCCCGCTCAAGTGGATCGGGAAATTGAATACTGTAGAACAGAAAGGAAAGTAAGCATACGTAGTCAACATAAGAAGGGGAAAAAACGGCTGAAAGACAGATAGCGCTAGCTCCTGCCTGCTGGTCCCTGCAGAACAGTCTCTTAGGAAGAATCTGTGGTGAGCTTTGGTTAATTGAACATGAGGCTTGAGGTGCACATGCTCGCATGTGTCTTCTGTGTTGAGAGAATATGAAATACAACACCAAACACTGGCCGGCGCGCTCTACACGCTTCTCCCGGGAGAGCAGATCAAACCCTCGGCCTGCTCCACTCGCCTTATCCATCGCAAATCCCCAGCTTTTCATTAAGACATGGATTATAAGAGTTATGAACAAAGACATGTGTATTTCGGCCCCCTGGTCCCAGATTTACAGCACACTCGAGAAGATGTACTTCAGGGCTGGACTGTATAACTGTATGTACTGCTAGAAATGTGTTAGAAAATCTTCCTTGGTGTATATATTAATACATTTTCTGTACATTATATAACACCTAAGATTCATATATTAAGATCTCTTCTGTTAGTTTGTGTTCATAACAATAAAATTATATAAAAACAATAAAATTGCATTACATATTAAAACTTGGATATTTAATAGCCTGTACACGTTTATTGCTCTTAAGCTCATTAAGGCTGTGTTTATTTGATCAAAACACAGTAAAACTGTAAAATTGTGAAATATTATTATAATTTCAAATAGCTATTTTTCTTTTTGAATATATTTTAAAATGCAATTTATTTACACGATTCAAAGCTGAATTTTCAGCATCATTACGCCAGTCTTCAGTGTCACATGATCCTTCAAAAATCATTCTGATATTTTGATTTGTTGCTCATGAAACACTTATCAATGATGAAAATAAGTGTGCTGATTAATATTTTTGTGAAAACCTTGATATTTTTTCCAAAATTCTTTGATGAATGTTGTTTTTGTGTGTGTGTGTGTGTGTGTGTGTGTGTGTTTGTGTGTGTTTAACTTTATCATACAAACACTTTTGTTGTTTCAAACCTGTATATATTTTTTTTAAAAATAATTATTTGATGAATACTTTGAAATAAAAAAACATTATAAACAGAAGTATTTATTTGATTTTTATAACAATTTTACGAAACTAATAATTTGAATGAATTAATATATATATATATATATATGTGTGTTGTATATAAAACGTATTTTAAATAGAGTTATATAAAGCAATAAGTAACCATTAAATACATAATAATAAACTAAGCTAAGTATCAAATGTGCTCTGATTCACTGTCATTTTGTTGCTGTGGACAGTCAAATTACTTGTTGCTGGAAACTTGTGTTTCAAACCTGATTTTTAATAAACAGAACAACAAGGAAAAGACAGACCGGAAAATGTTAACCTATCTGCATCCTTTGTGCTTTTCCGAAACTACAACTACAACTCTTTCTTTCTTTAGCTGATCTGTTCTAGATAAAATTCCAAGTGAAAGAGAGTTTGCCAAGAGCCAGAGCCTCATTCAAACCCCGAGAAGTCTCACAAAATGGATCAATACGGAGTTCTGTATGCGTTTAGCAGTTCTAGGTCGTCTGTATCAGAGCTTAGAGCCTCACAGATGCCTCTGAAACATAGTAGTGACTGAAAAAGATTTAGAGGTACAAAGCACATGGCTCAAAAGCAACATGAGGTGATTTGGAAATGCAGATTTAAGATACGAGCTCTGAAACAAATGCATCTAGCGCTCCTAAATAATGTTCAAACTTTAAATATGAAACGACATCTAATTTTTCAAAAAAAGACATAATAATGCACAAAGAAAGAAAGATTGTCTCCGTAGGGACAGATAACAATGAATTGTTTCATTTGGCTTCAATGTTGATGTGATACATTTGGGCTGTTCTTCGCTTAAATGTGTCATTGAGTGATGAACCATGAGCAAATGTGAATATTTTATGCCTGTTGCTTAATTTAGAGAGTATTTGAGAGGACAGCAAGCTCGATTAATGCAACATGACCCACATAAGCCTTTTTATCTGCTCAAAGCATGAAGGAGAAAGACACGATAAACATCAGTGGAGAAATGGCAGTCTATTCAAGTCCACTGTCCTGCACTCAAACGCTATTCTCCTGTCGCCGGAGAAAGAGAATGGAAATCATAATGGATGGAATAAAATTCTGAATGAGTTTAGCTTTCAGCGTCTTTCTTTTGCTACGTGTGTCGCCTCACAAACATCTGCAAGCCACAGGAAGCAGCTGTGAAGTGTTGAAAAGGTGATGTTCTGTGAGATACGGTGCTCTGTTACATGTGCGTCTGGGTTCTGAAGTGATTTTGTCATATCTAGAGAATCTAGAGAATCTAGAGAACATCTAGAGAATTTAATATTTAAAGGCTACAGGGCGTTTTATTGAGAGACCTTGTGTTTGGAATTCACAGCATTTCCCTCCAAGAACAGCAGAGTGTGTTGAGAATGGAAAACAGAGGAATGATGGATGGATTTTGAAGTTTCAACAGATGTCATATCTCAGACGGATGGATAGATAGATAGACAGACAGACCGACATGAAATAGGATATTCAATGAGAGAAAAATGGAGCCAGAGACTGCATTAGTCCATCTAAAATAAATTGAATCATGAAAAGTGGGAATTAAATACCATGGAAGTATGAAGTAATAAATAAATAATTTGTGACATCGAAGAGGTCAAGGTTGGGCTGTTAGGATACGCCATGTGGGAAAAAAGGGACTTTTCTCCATTACATACACAGTAAATTTGACCATAATTTTTAATTTTTTTTTTTAAATGAGTGCAACATATACTCTTACATTTAGTAGAGGATAAAAATAATAAGAAGAAGAAAATAAGAAAGTAATATAAATATAATAGAAAATAATATGTATGGATGAATTAATTAATTAATGGGCAAATCATTTGGCAATTATTATTATTATTTTTTATTATTGGCAAGCAACATAAATCTTTATTTTAGTGGAGGATTTAAAAATAAAATAAAACAATATGAAATCAAATAAAACAAGATAATAAAACAAAATGTATTAATGAATAAATAAATGATTGATTCAATAAATAAATAAAAATAAAGAAATACATAAAATACAATTAAAAAATAAAATGTATGAATGAATTAGTTAGTTTATTATTATTATTATTATTTTGCAAGCAACATAAATCTTGCGTTAAGTGGAGGATTTAGAAAATAAAATTTATGAATGAATAAATAAACTAATTAATAATTAATTAAATAAATAAATGCTTAAACAAAACTAAATGAATACACAACAAAATAATTATTTAATAATAAATAAAATTAATTAATTAATTAATTAAACCTTAAATTAAATAAAAAGGTTCAGTTAAAAAGACTTCTGTCATTTCTTGTGCTCATGTCATTGCAAACTTTATTTCTTATGTGGAACACAAATGGAGAAATGTTGTCTTTCAAGCTTCATAACAGACAAAAAGCACCACAAAAGTGTCATAAAAGTGGTCCAGATGACTTGTGTGCAATATTTCAAGTCTTCCAAAGCCACTTGGTTCATGACGCTATGAGAAGCCGACTAGAACTTATATCATTATTCGTTGATGATCCTTCCCTCCAGTGAGCTGTTAAACACAGCGAGCTGGATGATTTCCCTGATTTTAGACTGCCTTAAAAAAAAAAAAAACATATAGAGTGAAAAAGCATTTCTGCAATTCGCTCTGTTTTGCAACAAATTCAGCCCATCAGTTTCTCAAACAACTACAAAAAGTAAACAAAAGAGCGTCATTCTTCACCAGACAGCTTCTGTAGGGCTTTTCTAGATGATATACAGTATGGATGTCAGGTTGCTTTAGAGATATTTTCTACTGTCATGAGCCTGGTTATAATTCTGTACGTTCTGGATGAGCTATAAGGTCTGTATAGATCTGACAAGTTACTGTAATACACTCATACACAGTTCATAGCTTGTAGTGATGCTGAATGAAGTAACGGCTGATTCTGTGAGTAGGCAGTGTTTTGTTTGCTCTTGTCTGAGAGCAACTTGGAGGGTTTAATATCTACAGTGCTGTATGTAACTGGGTGATTCGTGAAAAGGCACTTCATTCAGGACTCTGGCCCTGAGCGAGATCATGAAGACAGACGACTGTCCTTCCCCTAGGAAAGCTGTACTTCAAATGTCTGAAGAGGAAAATGTGAGCTCAGTGAAGGACTATCGAATGTAAACTGTAGATCTGTTAGTTGTCTCTCCTACCCTTTCTTAGTAAATCTAAGAATTAATGACAAAAACATGGTCAAATCATATTTCACCACAAAATCAAAAGATAGAAAAAGACCAATAATATTTTATAAAATCACATTATACCACTATATGAAAAGGGGGAAAAGATAAATAAAATTAAGCATAAAAAAATTATCCTATTTCATTTTAGGACCAATGAAACGTGTTTTGCATCGTGATATTATTTTAATGAATATTACTACATTGTTGTTATTAATAATAATAATTATTACTATAATGGTAGTGATAAATACAAATAAGAAGAAGAAATACTACTGACTATTACATTTTATTTTATTTTATTTTATTATTATTATTATTTTTAAGGAATATCACAATTTTTCATCCATGTTTTAATTAAACACGTAAAACACAAAACAAAATAAAATAAAATAATTTGATTACATTTTAAAATATTATAATCAATAATCTTAATAATAATTGTTATTATTATCATTATATTTACATATGTATAATATTAAATATTTTCACTGACATTTCTCATTATTGTAATCCAGTATTTTTCTGTATATTTTTCAAATACATAAATATTATCATGGTGTATCAATACTATTTTATATACACTATTGTTCATTTATATTGTTTGATTTATGTTTGATTTACTCATTGTTTTACATTGTAATAATATTTCACAACATTAGCATTATTCTTTTCTTTTTAATTTTTTTTAAAAAGGTTAAAATTATTATATTATTATTTCACAGTAAATAAATTCTTAAGAATGTTCTAAATAAATAAATAAAGAATAATGCCATAATGCAAAGAATTTTAATGGTCCTAAAGTACCCAGAATATATAACTTCTTCAGAAAGACATTTGTTAAACACACTATGTTTTATCCCCATGAACACACGCCATGCTCTTGCGTTTTCTGTCACATTTACAGTCTTAATAATAAAATCTGACATCACCTCTAGATCTGAATGTGTCATTATTTCAATGAATGAACTCCATACGCTTGCATTTGTCACCCTCATATAACATCATATTCAAACGTAATGTGTTCCCAGGAGTGCTTTCTTTAATGGGCCGAGCTGAAAGCTTTGAATGTTAGGACTGACCTATATCATCAATACAAATCACACCTATCGCGTCACCTTACACGAGCATTCATCAGCGTCGCCCTGCACTTGCACATCTCTAAATGAGTAAAACTCAGAGTCTAAATAAGAACACATGAAGTGATCAGATTCAGCATTTCAGAAAGAGATAAGAAAGAGAAAGTGTGAGTGAGAGAGCA